>NC_067400.1:322304898-322434898 GCF_016432865.1 Antechinus flavipes | reverse complement strand
CTCTCTCTCTCTCTCTCTCTCTCTTTTTTGGCTGAGGCAATTGGGGCTAAGTGACTTGCCCAAAGTTAGACAGCTAGGAAGTGTTAAGTGGCTGGGACCAGATTTGAACTCAGACTTCAGGGCTGGTGCTCTATCCACTGTGCCACCTGGCTGCCCCTACATTATTGACTCTCAATAGTGAAACACAGAATCTGAATCAAAAGATCTAGGTCAAATGCCAATTCTGGCTCTAGCCAAGGTCACTGTGTGATCTCAAACACTCCACTTAATCTCTCTGAGCCTCAGTTTACTTACCTGCAATGAATTCACTGAGCTAGATCATGTCTGAAGTCTGGCCCTTCCAGACTTTTACCTGTGCTGTGTAGTCTAGGGCCCCTTGTTCTTAAGGAAAACCTGTCCTAAATAAAATTGTGAAGTGAAAAGCAACATGGTATATCTCAAGATTTCATGATAATCACAGCAACCACTTAAAATGTTTTTTGAGAGGTAGTTTATAGAGAGAGTTTATAGCACCTATGGAAGTTGTTTAGTTCAAGAATCGCAGAGAAACACCTAAGATTGATTCCTCTCTCTCTCTAGCCTCTATTTGCCTATCTGTGAAGTTAGGAGATAAATATTATGTTTTCACATGATGGTAGTGAAAAGTCAGAAAATCCATCATTTAACTGCAACAATATGTTCTGAGGGGTTTACACAAAGCATTTTAATTTCTATGCTCTCTAGTCCTAAATATTTCACTTATCTACTGATGCTTTTCTTTGAAATTCAACCATTAGAAAGCCACCCACGTGTTTCCAAAGTTCTGCTACTAATTAAAATGCAAAGAACCCTGGAAGTTAAAAGACCTAAAATGCAAATTGTTTCAACTGATCTTTTAAAAAATGATAGTTAATGAAAATTGAGTGGGGAATAAGAAAATTGAGTGGGGAATGGCTGAATAAATTACGGTATATGATGTAACAGAATATTATTGATCTATAAGAAATGATGATCAGGATGATTTCAGAAAAGCCTAGAAAGACTTTAACAGATGCCAAGTAAAGTGAGTAGAACCAAGAGAACAATTGTATACAGCAACAACAAGATTATGTGATGGTCAGATCATTTGGCTCTTTTCAACAATGATTCAAGGCAATCCCAATAAATTTGTGATAGTCATTTGCATCCAAAGAGAGAACTATGGAGACTGAATGTGGATCAAAGCATAGTATTTCCATCTTTTTTTGTTGGTGGTGGTGTTTGTTTGCTTGGTTTTTTTTTTTCTTTCTTGTGTTTTTTTCCCTTTTGAGCTGATTTTTCTTGTGTAACATGACAAGTATAGAGATATATTCACGAGAATTACATATGTTTAAGCTATATTGGATTGCTTGTCTTCGGAAGGTGGGAGAGGGAGAAAGATTTGGAACACAAAGTTTTGCAAAGGTAAATGGTGAAAATTATCCTTGCCTGGAGAGACTTACATGAACTTAGGCTAAATGAAGTGAAGAAAACCAAGAGAACATTGTACACAGCAACAACAAGATTATGTGATGATCAACTGTGGCTCTTTTCAACTATGAGGTGATTCAAGGCAAATCTAATAGAATTGTGATGGAAAATGCCATTTTATCCAGAGAGAGAACTATGGAGACTGAATGTGGATCAAAGTGTAGTATTTTCACCTTTTAATTTGTTGTTGTTGGTTTTTTTCTTTCTCATGGTTTTTTCCCCCCTTTTCTCTTTTAACTGATTTTTATTGTTCAACATGATAAATATGGAGATATGTTTACAAGAATTGCACATGTTTAACCTATATTGGATTACTTGCTATCTAGGGAAGTGGGAAAAGAGGAAAAAAAATTTGGAACACATGGTTTTGTGAAAGCGAATGTTTAGAACTACCTTTGCAAATATCTGGAAAAATAAAAAGCTATTATTTAAAAAAAAGAAAATTATCTTTGCATGTATTTGGAAAAATTAAATACTATTAAAAATTTTTTAAACAAAAACAAAAAAATAAGTAAATAAATAAATGATAGTTAACAAGTTTTAATAGAGAAGAGTGCAGGCCCACTCTCAGTGGGATAGATAGCAGATAACAATATAAAACCATTATGTTTTAGAGTGAAGATGGAGGTTGGGAAAAAAGAGAAAGAAGAATCTGAAGAAATAGGAGGACATCAAAGACAGCTATTTCTTAGAAGGATACGGGGGATATCTGTGTAAGGAGAGGAATAGGGTGTACTTTGTTCTCAGTTCTGGACTTGGGATTTTATTGGTATTAGGGAAGTGAGGAAACTTTCTCCCTCAATGTAAATTTATATCTGTTCAACAACTTAAAAGTCTTATTGAGTTGTTTGGGCACTGAGAGATTCAGTGATTTGAATACAGATTCTCCTCTCAGGCCTCTATCCATTTCATCTTGGGGTCTCCCTGGGGTCTCCCTTTCACTTTACAAATTTTGCCTAGGACTGGTCCGCCTGAGAAGAATGGTATATAAACAAGGTTTTCTGCAAAGCATGATAGAGAAATCACTATATATTATCTAACTTCAAAATTTGAGGTGTGAATAAAAGAAAATGAACTTGGTGTGATAGTTTATCCTTAGGGGAAAACAGTGAAACTGAAAAATTTTCTCCAAAAATCAATTGAAAATTGATAAAGCAATAAAGAAAAGTTCCTTGAGATCATTGTACATGGCAACAACAAGATTATATATTGATTAATTCTGATCGATGTGGCTCTGTTCAGCAATGAGATGATTTAAACCAGTTTCAATGATCTTAATGACGAAGAGAGCCATCTATATGCAGAGAGAGGACTGCGGGAATTGAGTGTAGATCACAACATAACATTCTCACTTTTTTTGTTGTTGTTTGCTTGCATTTCGTTTTCTTTCTCATTTTTTTTTCCTGTTTGATTTTTCTTGTACAGCAAGAAAATTGTATATGTATATGTATGCATATATTGGATTTAACATATATTTCTACCATGTTTAACATATACTTGCCATCGGGGGGGGGAGGGGAGGAAATTGGAAGTGAAGATTTTTGCAAGGATTAATGTTGAAAAATTATCCATGCATGTTTTGAAAATAAAAATTAAACAACAACAACAAAAAAGAAAAGCTCCTTGGAAAGTTAAACTATATTGTAACTATGCAAAAGGACCCAATAACATTTCTAAGAACTCTCTGAGGGTAATCTCCAGAGCAACCACTTGGCCTCTCTTTACAGCATTTTCAGTCTGTACTCTGGCTGCCTTGACAGAAGAAATGCCAACAATTCACACAACTAATTTTTCCTTTTACTATCTGAAAGACAATGTAGGTACCTCAATTTGGGGAAGAAATTCAAGATTCTAATTGACTAAGAATCAAGGAAAGAATCTAAAATTCTAAGATAAGAAGGCATTCTCAAATAAGATTTAATCAGCTTATCATTCAGTTTAGGGAAAATTTTTTCCAAATTGGATACAACCATAATCTAATCAGGATTCTGTTCAAGTCAAGGGCCAACTCTACCATATTTTTGTTTTGTACTTTTATTGTAGAAATCTCATTGCTATATATTTTTAAGGGAAAAAAAAATATAGCTTTAAACTGAAGGACCTCCTGGACATAATTAACTAATTTCTTGGTACCCAGATTCACTGACTTATTTGGCCATTTTCTCCCAACTCACCTATAACGTAACTCATTTTCCCTTCTTCCCAATGACTACTTCTGTGTAGCTCATAAACAAGAAGGGTCTTGGCGTACCTGGTCATGGATGAGCCCATGGTAAAGGATGCCCTTCATATCTCTGCAAAGTCGCTCCAAGCCTCCATATTTGGACCAGACATTAGGATTGTTGGATGACACCAAACCCTCCACGGTAGTCTTCAAATTAGTCAGTAATTGCCAGTGTTCTCTTCTGCAATGACACCAAACATACTGTAAGTAAACTTCAACATACTTTAGCTTGCTAGTTCAAGGCCAGCAATGGACTAGAGTGCCTCATCCTGTCCCATGTCCTGTTACTCTCTCTGCCGCTAATGTGGTAGGGTCATGCTCCAACATGATTAGGGTTGTGTCAAACCCTAAGAGGATGACTATTATTGATGATGATAGTAAATGCCACGTGTCTGATAGGGCTTAAAACTTTCTAAAAACATTCATATTCTGATGATCCTGACGATAACCTAACAACATGGATAATTCAAAAGATGGACATTTATCAGGCACTTGCTAAAAGCAAGACACTAGAAATTCAAAGAGAGATTCAGATACAGCTCTTGCTCTCAAGAAGTTTATTACCTGACAATATACAAGTACACAAAAATTATGATGGCAGGGAACAAGAGAAGAGTACAAAGAATAAGTCCAAGTAAACTGATGATAAAAAAATGTGAGAGAAGAGCCCACTTTAACCTTAAAGGCCAAGACAGACTTCAGGAAAAACAACGCCAGTAACAGGCCTTGGGGAAACTTGAGTAAACAGAGGAGAGTTAATATAGGAGAGGAGAAAAATCCATTCCAAGTGCGAGAGATGCTGGGAGCAAAGAGATAGGAGGGTGCACCTGTGGCTCAGATATAAGGTATGTAATGGGTTTAGAAAGGCTGACCAGGATGAGTTGTGAAGGGCCTTAATGGTCTGGAGCAGGAGGTTATATGCTACTCACTAAGTTACAGCCCTATATCAATAATAGGTCTTGGCATTCAACAACAAATCTCTAATAGTGGCAATTACACATCACTTGAAATCATTAGGGTCACATATATTTCCTTAGGCTCAAAGAAAATAAACTAATACATGCTGTGTTTCCCACTGGGGCAGCTAAGTAGATAAGAGTGCCAGTGGAGTCAAGAAGACTCATCTTCCTGAATTCAGACACAAGCTGTGTGACCCTGGACAAATCGTTCACCCTATTTGCTTCAGTTTCCTCATCTGTAAAATGAGCTAGAGAAGGAAATGGCAGAACCAGAGTCTTTGCCAAGAAAACCCCAAATGGGCTCACAAAGAGTTGGGCACAACTAAAACAAAGGCAGAAGTTTGCAGTGCTGTGCTATAATGCAGTAGAGGATACCAAAATTCAGCAAATGCTTATTTATGCCCCTGTGGGTAATTCTCGCTTCTCAAGGAGCTTAAAAGAGAGTTGGGGAGATACACTTTGACCCGTCTGGAATGTCGATGCCTTCCACAGGTTCTCCTGAGGATCCTCCCAAGGACCTGAAGAAGCAGGCTACCCAGTGGTGACTCCTCAATACCATGCCTCCTTTTCTAATACTTCCTCAATGAAAGCTGTAATTACTGCTACTTTAGAAGTCATCCAAGCCTAAGCCCACCAAGCTACCTATGGATCTTGAATTTTTAGGGACAGGGAGCATCCTCCAAAGATTGCCTTTTATGATCTTTCTCCTGGGGCATAGTTAGAACCATTAAAAGTACATACATAGTTTTTTTTTTTTTTTTAACCTATACTTTTTCTTTTGTTAATCTATCTGACCCATAAAACTTCCTCTCTGGCCCAATAAGTAATTTTGATTTATTTTCTAAAATATTGCAGTTTAATATACCAGCATATATCTCTGATTTGGACTCTGGGTAAGACATATTCCATGCCAGTGACAAACATCTGTTTTATGCCTTTCCTGATGTTAACAATCAGAGATCCTCGAAAAGAATTCTCTGTGATTGCACTTGTCAAGGAAAATTGAGAGAGTACTTGTGGGAGGGAGGCCTTTGAAACCATTTCCCTTTATCAAGTCAAGTCAAATGTCTTGTGGTAATTAACATATAATAAATTGGGACCATGTTAAAACAGAGGCAAGGATGGAATATAATTAAGAATCAGTCAACAAGCATTCTTTAAGGCCTACTATCATATTTCAAGCATTAAAGGATTCTGAAAAAAGGAGAGAGCAACATATTCTAGAGCAGGTTTTCTCAAATTTTTTTGCACTTGTTATCCATTTTTGCCCCCAAATGACCCCCTGTAAAATCTGAGCTGAGGTGTTTCTGTAAGTATTCATACATGTGCAGCACAAAGTACCCAGTGTTCATAATCAAAACTTGCATGATGCAGCATGGGCAAACACAGACACAAATACTCAAATTCATTATGCATTTGATTTTTAATTACTTTTTGGCTGTAAAGTTCTGAACCCTTTTACTGTTGCCAATTCTTTCATGACCCCCATATTTAGTTATAAGACCCCATGGGAGTCGCAACCTACAGAAAAAAAGAAAAAAATTAGCCTCTGTCGTGAAGAAGCTAATATTCAAAAGTAGGAAAAATGTACATAACTAGGTACATAAAAATATAGAGAGTAAATGAAGATTGCCGACAGAAGGTACTAGCAGTTAGAGAAGCTTGGAAAGGTCTTCTGGAAAAGGTAAGATTTCAGCGGAGTGTTGAAGGAAGCTAAGAAATGGAAGGGAAATGGGAGAGCATTCTGAACATGGAGTGAAAAGACAGAGTCTGGAAGACAGGAAGAGCATTCTGTGTGAGGAACAGCAAGCAGGCCAGTGTTGGGTCACAAAAGGTTATGGAGGGGAGCAAAGTGTAATAAGGTTGGACAGGGAGGAAGCAGTCATATTACGAAGAAGCTTTAAACTAGCCAAACACAGGGCTGGAGCAAAAAGGGATTTAATGGGTCTCAATAAGCAGGAAAGTTGGAGGAAGGTTGGAGTCTACAACTTGGGGCCAGTTTGAAGGCTATTAACAGTAGTCCAGAGGAGAGGCAATGAGGGTCCAAACGAGGCTGGTGGCTATGAGGAGAAAGAAAGAAGCAGCTGAGAGATACTGAGAAGGTATCAGTGATAAGACCTGTCAACAGCTGCTTGTGTAGGGACAGCAAAATGTTCAAGACACTGAGACTTCAAGTCAAGGAACTCTGAAAATTATAGGAAAGTTGGGAAGGGAAGGAGAAAATAATGAAAGTTTTTTTGGACATGTTGAACTGTTATCCAATCAAAATAGCCACAAGGTAGTTGGATATGCCAAAATGGACCTGAGGAGAGAGCTAAAGCTAGATATATAGGCCTGAGAATCATCTTCATTGAGATGACAATTAAATCCATGGGACCTGATCATGGAATATCACCAAATGAGATAGTATGGGGGATAGGGAGAAGTGGGGAAGAGGAGACAAGCTATAACATGAGACTGGCTTTAACATGGAAGAAGATTCTGCAAAGGAAACTGTATCAGACAGGTTGAAAGAAAAGCAGAAGAAAACTATCACAAATCCTAGAGGGGAGAGAGCATCCAGGAAAAAGTGGTCAATAGTATAAAGTGCTGCAAAGAAGTGGGGAAAGATGAAGACTGAGAAAAAATCATTAGATTTGGTGATGAAGAAATCACTAATAACTTTGGAAAGGACAGTTGAGTAAGCCAGATTGCAGAAGGTTTAGAGGGGAATGAAAGGAGAGTGAGATAACCTTCCTAGAAGTCAAACTATAAGCTGCAAGGTTGGTCTGAGCAAATTAGGCCTTTTTCCTCAGAAGGACAAAAGAACTTCAAGACAAAACAAACAAAAGGCTGCTGGAATAAGACAGGTAGTCTTCATGCAAAGAATCCTCTTAATTTCTCTGTACATTTTCATCTAGTTTACTCATAACCAGGGTAGTCACCTGACAAGAGGTGATAGTCAAAATGTGGAATGGGACGTATTTTTGCATATGACCAAAGTGAGTATTTGTTTTGCCTATCATTCATATTTATTACAAAGTTTTGCTCCACCTCACTAACCCATTTTGGGTAAGGGAAGTGGGAAGGGAAAGAAAATAAATGTTTGTTCATTGAAAAAAATTATTAAATTTAATTTTTAAAAAGTGCATGGAGTTTTCTTACCTGAAATTGGTTTTCTTTCCCCCTTTCGAATACGAAAAGTAGTGCTACCCCTAAACATTAGGTCCTCTTGGATCCTGCCTCAAGTTTTGGGAACGACAGGTTTTCTTGGGACTATCATGTAGATTTGAGGTAGCTTGGTGAAGTTAAGTACATATATCTTCTGTGTAAGGGTGGTCCTCCAGTGGTTTGTATATTGTTACAAATTTAAGAAATGGAGGCTGTGTTTCTAAGTCTTTATGATCTTCAAAAAAGACCAATTCAAGACTTTTTTTATGAAATTTATTCCAAAAAAGAGAACCAATAGCTGTTTTCTGACAATAAAAGAGAAATCTGGAATACTTCTTCCTAAAAGTCCCATATCAAACATTCTCATCTTCATCCATCCTCTCTCCCTTCCTCCCTCTCCTTTTTTGCTTTCTTTCTTCCCCACTTCTTCCTTTCCCTCTCTCTTTCTCATAGAACATAAGTGCTTTCCAGTAAATAGCTCATCTCACAACACAGTGTGAGTCCACATTTGATGCAGAGCCACTATTTTAACAAGAAAAAGTTGTGCACAAGAAAAAGTTGCAACTTATAAAAGATCAAGTTGGAAATATTGGGAAGGAAGGAAAAAAAAAGTTTTCCAGCAGTAGATTTCTCTAGAAAGGAAAGGAAGACAAGGATAAAAGCCATACAGGGAGAATGAGTAAATCTGTTCTTAAAGCAACTCTCACTTCCTCCTTTGTGGCATCTGGAAGAAATGTTCATTCTGACTGGTGACATGGGCACATCATGACTTCATTATTTATTAATGTTGACAGACCCTGAGAAAACTGGGCTAGCAGGTTCTTCTGCATTGTGATAAGAGCTGGAAGAAAGGGCAGTGATTCTCAAGTAAATACCTGAAGCCTCCGCCAGGTCCCAGAGGCTCAGATGAACCTCTTCACTACAGCACCACTAACACCATGTGACACTTATATCCTCACTCCATTCCAGATTTATGGCACTCAAGCTGCCAGACAAAGTCCTTGCCACTAATATTCCCATGGTCCCAAGGCCATTTTGCCTAGAAGCAGAGAAGTCCCCAAGAAGTGCTTCTCTTCTTATAACCACCTATTTTCTTATTAATCAAATGACCCCCAAACTCTTCCTAAAGCATTTTACAACATTATGGAGACTAGTTTTGCAGGTCTACTTCTGTGTCACAAAGAATAGTGTGATGGGCTAGCAACTCTAATGCTTAGGGTTTGTTGGTGGTACTTAGTTTTATGGGCAGATCCTAGAGCTTGGGACACCTGAAATTGGGCTATTCTCTATTCCACTTGAATAGAGAATGTGTCTGTGGACTAATCTTTACCTCTATAGAGAACTTAATCAGTTGTGTTATCAATGGGGTTGGTACTCTCTCTCAGGATAACAGAATGAAGCTGTTTATCCTGTTTCCCTCAGGTGGTGTCCTTTACTGAGGCCCTGGATTTGAATCCTGATTCAAGGACACTTTCTCTTTGAGAAAGTTTCGGGGTTCCTCTTCAGTTTCAGGCTCCCCTTATCAAGGCCACAGTCTCCTACTGCATCTGGGCCAACTCCAGCTGCCCTGATTCACATCTTGCCACAGCACCCAGATGGCTCTGGAGGGGAAAGGAAGCAGATGACTCCGCACACTCCAACTTACTTACTTACGTGTCATGTCATCACCTCCCTGATGTCATGGTTCTTAATACTCATCCTATACAGTAATAGGAGGAGAAAGAGGAAAGGAAAGAGAGAAGCTAATAGAAGGGAGGGGAGAAGTAAAAAGGAAAAAAATAAAAAGGTGGAAAAAAGGGAGGGTAGACTGGGAAAAGTAGTGGTCATAAGCAGTGTATTCACTGGGAGAAAGAGGGAAAGAAGAGAGAAAAATGTAATCTGGGAAAAATAGATAGCAGGAAATATAGAATTAGTAATCTTAACTGTGAATGTGAATGGAATGAACTCTCTCCTAAATAGAAGCTGATAGCAGACTGGATTAAAAGCCAGAATCCTACAATATATTGTTTATAAGAAACACATTTGAAACACAGCAATACATACAGAGTAGAGGTAAAAGGCTGGAGCAGAATCTACCATGCACCAGCTAAAGTTAAAAAAAGCAGGGATAGCAAACTTGATCTCAGATCAAGCAAAAGCAAAAATAGGTCTAATTAAAAGAGATAAGGAAAAAAAATCTATATCTTACTAAAGACTCTCAGATAATGAAGAAATATCAATATTAAACATATTTACTAAATGGGACTGACTGGATGAAGTTTTCTCAGTTTTGAAACTAAGTCACATGATCCCTATTGCCAGATCTTGAACTCTGGGTTGCAGGGAGTCACATGATTTTTAAACATCAGACCCTCAAGAAGTGCCATCCACAGGAAGTGACATGAGTCACAGGAAGCAGACAATATTGGTCAAGGATGGTTATATCCGTTTAGTCTATCCAATGAAAAAGCTTAGGTCTTTTCCCTTTTAAATCCAGGACAAGGGAGAAGCTGGCCAGGTTCACGAGCGCATGTTGGGAACCAGGTGTGCTTAGGCCTCTCTCTGCAGGGACTAAATAAATGCTTTCTCTTTGTACCTAATGCTATCTCTGATTAGTTAATGTGGGAAAGGGGGTTTGCACCCGTCCCACACAACACAAAGTGGTATAGCATCCAAATTCTTAGAGAAGTTAAATGAGTTGCAAGAAGAAAACTGTACTAGTGGAGGATCCCAACCTCCCTCTTCTAGAACCAAATAAATCTACCCACAAAATAAACAACAAAGAAGTTAAGGTGAATAGAATTTTAGAAAAGTTAGGTATGATACACCTTTAGAGAAATACACTTTTTTTTCAAGGAAAGAAAACCAAATTACCAGTATCAAAAATGAAAAGGATAAGCTTACCATCAATGAAGAGGAAATTAAAGCAATAATTGGGATCTATTTTGCCCAATTGTCTGTCAATGAACCTGACAATCCAAGTGAAATGGATGAATACTTACAAAAATAGATTGCCCAGATTAACATATGAAAAAATAAATTACTTAAATATCCCATTTTAGAAAAAGAAATTGAACAAACCACTAATGAACTGCCTAGGAAAAAATTTCAGGGCCAGATGCATTTACAAGTGAATTTGAACAAACATTTAAATAATTAATTTCAATATTATAAACTATTCGGGAAAATTAGGGAAGAAGGACTTCTACCAAATTCTATTTATGACACAGATATGGTGCTGATAACTAAGTCAAGAAGGGCTAAAACAGAGAAAGAAAATTATAAACCTAATTCCATAATGAATAGAATAATCTTAAATAAAACAATAGTAAAGAGATTACAGCAACTTATGTCCAGGATAATATACTATAATCAAGTAGGATTTATATCAGGAATGCAGGGCTGGTTTACTATCAAGAAAATTATCAACATAATTGACCATATCAATAATCAAATTAACAAAAATCTTATGACTATCTCAATTAATGCAGAAAAAGCACCACTACTGTTCAATATGGTACTAGAAATGTTAGCTTCAGCAGTAAGGAAAAAAAAAAGAAATTGATGAAATTAGAGTAGGTAACTAGGAAACAAAATTATCATTCTTTGTTGATGATATGGCATACTTAGAGAATTCTAGAGACTAATGAACAAAAAAATACCAGGTAACTTTAGCAAAGTTGCAGGACATTAAAAAAAACCAAAAACCCGCCCCCACATATATTACTGACGTTTCTATATGTTGCCAACAACATCCAGTAGCAAGAAATAAAAAGAGAAATACTATTTAAAGTAACTGTAGAGAATATAAAATATTTGGGAGTCTACCTGCCAAGACAAAGCTAGGAACTATTTGAACACAATTACAGAACCCTTTTCACACAAATAGATCTAAACAACTGGCAGAATATGAAGTCTCATGGGTAGAGCTAATATAATAAAAATGACAATTCTATCTAAATTAATCTATTTATTCAGTGCCATACCAATCAAACTGCCAAGAAATTATAGTTAGAAAAAATAATAACAAAATTGATCTGGGAGAACAAAACATCAAGAATTTCAAGGGAATCAATGAAGAAAAAATGCAAATAAAAGTGGCCTAGCTGGACCAGACTTAAAACTATTATAAAGGTACTATATTATAAAGAAGCAGTCATCAAAACTTATTTAGTACTAACTAAGAAATAGAGTGGTAGATCAGTGGAATAGGTTAGATTCAAAAGACATAATAGTGAAGGACTACAGTAATCTAGTGTTTGATAAAATCCAAAGACCCTGGTCTAGCTTAAGAACTTGGTATTTGGCAAAAATTACTGGGAAAACTGGAAAATAGTATGGTAGAAACTTGCCATTGACTGTCATCTAATATCCTATACTGAGATAAAGTCAAAATGAGTGCATGATTTAGACATAAAGAGTGACACAATAAGCAAATTAGGAGAAAAAAGAATAGTTTACCTCTCAGATCTGTAAAAAAGGAAGGCATTTGTGGCCAAAGAACTAGTGTTTTTTACGGAATACAAAATGGTAATTTTGATTACATTAAATTAGAAAGTTTTTATACAAACAAGATCTATACAATCAAGATTAGAAGGGAAGTAGAAAGCTGGGAAAAAATTTTTATACCCAATGTATCTGATAAAGGCCTTATTTCTAAATTATATAGGGAACTGACTCAAATTTATAAGAATGCAAACTGTTCCCCAACTGATAAATGATTAAAGGATATGATCAGACAATGAAATTCAGAAATGAAATTCTAGACAAAATTTAGACAAGAAATTTGTCTTTCAGACAAAGACATTTCTAGTCATATGAAAAAATGCTGGAAATCACTCTTGATTAGAGAAATACAAAATTAAAACAACTCTGAGGTACCACTTTACACCTTTCAGATTGGCTAAGATGACAAGAAAAGATTATGATAAATATTGGAGCAAATGTGGGAAAACTGCATTGTTTGTGGAACTGAATTAATCTAATCATTTTGGAGAGCAATTTGGAACTATGCTCAAAGAGCAATAAAATTGTGCATACTCTGATCCAGCAGTGTCTCTACTAGGACTGACCATAAAAAAGGGAAAAGAACTCATATGTACAAAAATGTGGCAGCCCTTTTTGTAGTGGCAAGAAACTGGAAACTGAGTGGATGCCCATCAATTGGAGAATGTCTGAATAAGTTATGGTATATAAATGTTATGGAATATTATTGTTCTGTAAGAAATGACTGGCAGGATGATTTCAGAGAGGCCTGGGGAGATTTAAATGAACAGAATCAGGAGGTCATTATACACTTCAACGATACTATGTTATGATCAATTCTGAAGGACCTGGTTCTTTTCAACAATGAGATGATTTAGGCCACTTCTAATAGATTTGTTTCAGGAGAGAGCCACCTGCATTCAGAGAGAGAACTATGGAGACTGAAGATAGATTATTGTTGCATTTGCTTGTTTTTTTTTTTTTCCTCATCTTTTTTTTCCCTTTTATCTCTTGATCTGATATTTCTTATGCAACATGACAAATATGGAAATAGGTTTAGAAGAACTTCACATGTTTAACTAACCTATATTGGATTGCTTGCTGTCTGTGGGAGGGGAAAAAATTGGAATATCAAGTTTTGAAAACGTAAATGTTGAAAATTATCTTTGTATATATTTGGAAAAATAAAAGGTGTTTTTTAAAAAAGAATGAAGGAAAAACAAGTTCAACTGTGGTGAAAGAAAACGGTCTAGAAAATTCTTTTATCTTTTGTTTCTGATCTAGGGCACCAAAGAATAAGGACTTTTTTTTTTTTTTTTTCTCGCTGAGGCAATTGGGATTAAGTGACAGCTTAATACACAGCTAGGAAGTATTAAGTGTCTGAGACCAAATTTGAACTCAGGTCCTCCTGACTTCAAGCCAGGTGCTCTAACCACTGCGCCATCTAGCTGCCCGGAATAAGGATATTTTTAACAAGTCAGTTTGAAAGCTTTCCTTGAAACCAAAATACAAATAACACTCAATTATGGAGGGCTGGGAGCAAATGCAAGCTCCATAAAGAATTTTTAATAGTAAACAAGGAAGACTTTTGGTTCAGACACCTAAAGAAAAACTTGGGAAAGACAATTGTGGTTTTCAATTTCTGAAGGCACTGAAAGTAGAAGAAAAGAAAGGGAATTTTTTTTTTAGAAGTAGAAAAACAAGGTGAAAACTACTTGATAACTGTTAAATGCAGTGGAAGATAAGACTTAAGCAATGCATTCCATTTCAATTAAGGCCAAGCATTAAAATTTTGGAGAAAATGCATAATCGATTGACTTAAATGCCTTATTGGTATCATTTTCAGTTATCTGTGCCTGGTGAATGCTTGGAATGCAGCCAATGACGTTGATGGTTTTGATGTCTGACCATAATCTAAGCGCTCCTATCTGCCCGTCACATGTAGACATCCTCCTAACTCAGTGACAGATTTGAGGACTATCAGTTACCCTCAACCCGACTCAGCTTGCCTGCCAAGATGGTTTTACCAGGGTGTGACTGCTAAGCATCCTACAATTTCATGGAGTCACAGGTGAGAATTGGGTGCCAGATAGACATCAAAAGTAGATAAACAGTCCTGAAGAGGGCTCAGCAAACCATCACACCAGAGATGCTAGTTCTCCCTTCTCCACCCAATGTCTGACCAGCCCATGAGC
Organism: Antechinus flavipes; assembly: GCF_016432865.1. NCBI lineage: Eukaryota > Metazoa > Chordata > Mammalia > Dasyuromorphia > Dasyuridae > Antechinus > Antechinus flavipes. The sequence continues at coordinate 322,420,418 of NC_067400.1, read as the reverse complement.
AAATAATATTTCTCCTATTTTTAGGTCTATATTTTTGCAGAGAGTAGTTTATAAAGTTCCTGGGTGTGACTTAGTAGAATGCCTCCCAAATATTTTAAAGCTTCTATAGCTACTTTGAATGAAATTTCTAAATATACCTACTGGGTTTTATTAGTAATATAAAAGAAATGCTCATAATTTACATGGATTTACTTATATCTTATAACACTGTTCAATTTAATGTTTCAATTAATTTTTAGTTGACTGGTAAATTAAGTAAACTTTCATAACTACAAATGGCAATAATTTTATCTGTTTCTCTATTACCATAGCTAGCATTCCAGTATTATGTTAAATAATAATGGGCATCCTGATTTTACTCTTGATTTTCCTGAAGGAGGGCTCCAACTTTTCTCCATTATATATATTTGCTCTTAATTTTAAGTAGTTTTTAGGATATTAAAGATATACTTATCCTATACCTTCTAGTGTTCTTTAAAAAAATAGTGAAGTTGTCAAAAATCTCTTCAGAATTTATTAGTATGTCATAGATTTTTAAAAAATTGTTATCAACCAGGTTTATTATATTTATAGTTTTCCTTATGTTAATCATGAATTCCTAGAAAATTTCAAATTGGTCATAATGTAAATCATCCTGACATGTTGTTTTAGTCTCTTTGCCAATATTTTATTTAAAAATTTTATATCAATGTTTACAAGACATAATGATTTGTAGTTTTCATTCTTTGCTTTGTCTTTCTCTGGTTTAGCTAAAACTCTATTCTATTTGAATTACTGGAATAGATTAGGTGGTTTTCTTCTTTTCCAATATTTTAAACTATTTGTATGATGTTAGAATTTACTGTTCTTTGAATAGAATTGAATGTCTGATAGAATTCACTTGCAAATTTACCCAGCACTGGAATTTTTTTCTTTGGGAATTCATTATTTTAGCCCCAAATTATATCAGTAGGAGTAAATGACACTGATGTGGGAAAGATTCCTATCTTTGATTCCCAACCCTCCCCAGTTAATGTAAATTACCTTTTAACTCACAAATCCCGGTCCCTTTGAATTCCAATAGATGATCCGGACCTGTCCCAGCCCCACCCGGATCTGAGCCAACTTGGGCTCAGCCCCTCGAGCTAACTCTCCCATTATAAAAGGGAGACACTGGGACCCCCTCTTTGCAGAGATTCCAAACATGCTAGCCATGTGAGGACCCTCTGTCCACTGGACCCTTTGTCCAGTGCCCTCCTTATCTCTATCTTCACCTATCTCCTTACTTCCAAACCCAATAATAAATCTCTTATCAATCTAGCTCTCGGGCCAATAAATACTTTTATTGGGGACTTGCACCACTACTAGACCCCATTTATTGCTGTATCCTTGCGCCGAATCCAGGGGGTTGCAGGGGAGCTTTGCTTGACTCCCTGTAGCCCAAACCTGTCACTAGATCTCAACTAAACCCTAATTTCATTTAAGTACCCCAAATCTAGACCTCAACAATATAAATGATGTAGTCTACAATCAGGTTGAAGAGAAATGAGACAATATTTGTAAAGCACTATGAAAATAATATTTAGTATTACTATTATTACAAATAGCAAAAGAAGTATATGAAAATATCCTCTCTCCCCTGCCCCCAAACAAAGAATTAAGACTCTCCAAATCAGTGGAACTGAGTTGCAGATATACTAAAGCTTGCCTAGAAACAATCTGGACAATTAAGATATTTCTATGCTATGTAAGAATATAGGTGATGCTTTTGGGGAAGATATGGGGTTGTAGTGGGAAATTATTCTTTAGAGGAACTATAATTTTAGAAAGAGAAATAAAGATGAAATCACAAGAAGGAAGAATAACTTAGAAAAATTTGATGAGGACAATATACAGCCTCGCCCAGAAGAGCATCTACATTCCCTGGGAAAGACTCCCTTCCCACACATTATCTCAAGTATGCACCTTTTGGATGCAAAACCTACATTCCCAGGGAAAGACTCTTTTTCCCACACCCTATCTCAAGTATGTGCCTTTTGGATGCAAAACCCAAATTGTTTCGTTTCTGTATAAAAGTAAGCCCTGAGAAAATGTCTCTTTGCAATTCTTTGACATTGCCCACCAGGTGAACATCTTGGTGTCTCTCTCTTTAATAAAGTGCCTTTTCTTATCACAGCCTTTTGTGTAGCATTTCTCAATGCGAACCCGCCCTAACTTGATGTTCTGGAGAACTAGGAGATCAACCCAAATTCCTGCCACAATCCATACCTCATCAAATTGAATCCTTATACAATCATTCAGAAAATGGCAAAGAAATTTACTTCTATCCTAAACTATGACCTGGCTCTTGGGTCATTCTCTATTACTTGGGGGGTAATAGTTTACAGCTTTTTTTTGGTGCTACTAAAAATAATTATAGTGTAAATATTGGTCAATCACCTTTAGACTGCTGAACCCTGGAACAGTCAGGGGAGTTGAATACTCAAGAGCTGAGAAAAGATAGGCAAGAGAGAGTAAAAAAGATGAAGCTAGAAAGGAACAGTCACTCCACTCTGCAGTCTCAGGTATACTAAACAGCAATATTACCATTCATTGACTGTACACCCATGTGGGATGCTATACCAGAAAAAACAAGCAGAACATCTACTCTCCATCCACCTATTATGGTCCTGTTGATGAGGGGACCTTGAAACTCTAAAGTTCCTTGAAAGAGAAAATCTCCTTCAACCCTGCCTCTGTGAGAGACTGCCCCAGGGAATCAGATAAAGTGGTTTAGCTAGGTGGGGCTAATTGAGTCCAGAGCTGGAGAATTCCAACCCTACTGAATTAAAGAAAGACTCCAATTTTATTCAATTCCAGCTCAAGCTAAAACCCAGATCCCATCAAGAACTGCCCTCAGCTTGTAGCTAAGGCTTCTATTATAAAAGAGCCAATTTTAAACTTACTCCTTGCAGAGGACCTAACATGCCATGCTATGCCAAGGAAACTTCTGCCCTCTGGAATATTCTCTTTCAACATTACCCTCTCTTAACTCTCTCACCTAACTTTATACCTGTCTGTCGGGGTTTCTCTATTAGAAACTTTACTTCTCTGCCAGGACTCCTCCCCTGTCGGGACCTTGCCACTAAGGAGTTCGGCCTTTCTATTCATGCATAGCAAAGGCTGACTTCCCAATGCCAATAATAAACTTCTTTTTATCAGTCTAGCCTTTCAGATTCGTAAAGAAGGACCTCTGCCAGAAAGGAGGGTTCCCATTACTACCTACCTTGTGCCGAATCCCAAGGGGATTTAGGGGAGCCAAACCTTTTCATTTGGTTCCCTGAACCCCAAATCTGCCACTAACCTCATAATTTAACTCCCTGACAACCAGAAACCCTAATCTCATCATTTTGCTTCCCTGAATCTAATCTCATCACCATGGCTCTCCTTCGATTTGTAATTAAATTCCTTGTGAAGGCCATCTACAACAGGCCCTTCGACCTCCTTTCCTCACCCTCTACAATCAGACTGCAGCACAACTGGACCCACTCTCTCTTCAGACTAAGTCACCACACAGAATGTCTTCTATGTGACCCTTCTGGACTCCAAGGCAGCCTGACACCGTCCACCACCCTTGACTCCTTGATCATCTTCTTTTCCTTGGTTTTCTTGACCAGGCTTATCAATGTGACCTATCATCTGGGTCATAGCACTAATCATGGGTACCCCACAAAATTCCGCCCCAGGCCCTCTTCAGCCTTCTCATCACCTCTCAAAGTTCAAGTACCATCCTATGAATAATTAGACTGTGAGCTCCTAGACAGCAAGACAAAGATGCCTTGCTTGGCATCCCCAGAGCTTAGCACAAGGCTTGACATTTAGTAGGTTCTTAATGAATGCTTGTTGAATGACTATTTTAGTACTGCATAGTTCAAAAGTCTTTCAAAGTCAATAAAAAGAATGGGAAAAGCAGAAGAGCAGTTCACTCAGCTGTCTACAAGTGGGGGGTAGATTCTTATAGAGCAGGAAAGAGTTCTTAATCTTTTTTTGTGTTATGGAGCCTTTAGACTTCCTGTCTGTTGAAGCTGATGAACTGTTTCTCAGAATAATGATTTTAATAAAGGAAATGCTATATTTTAGAAAAGTTAGTGGAAACAAAGTTATATATATATTCCCTCTCCCCCCATCTAAATTCACAGCTGCCTTAACGATCACAGAACTTTTGGGGTTTCACATATCTAGGTTTAAAAGAATATCTGTTTTAGAAGGGAAAAGTAGGGATTTTTTAATTTACTGGATCAAGTCACTCTATTCTATTTAAATCAATCATTCAGTTAATAATCATTTATTAAGCTCCTATCAAGTATTTGGAAGGCAACAAGCAAACAACTTCCTATAAACAAGATAATATGCAGAATAAATTGGATTATCAACAGAGGGAAGGTTCTAGCAATTAAAGAAGCTGAGAAGGCTTCTTGTACAAGGTAGGGTTTTAGTTGGGATTCAAAGGAAGCCAAGTCAGGAGAAAACTACAGAGATGAGCGATAGCTAGTGAAAACATAGCTGGAAGGAGCGGCTTGCGAGAAGAACAGATTCTGAAGTTTCTGCCAACTCTGAGATTTTGTGGATTATGGTTTAAAAATAAGAGCTATGTAAGTTTGCAGACAGTTTCAGTTCCTGAATAATTAATTTCCCAATTAAGTAACAAACACAGGCAGCTAGGGCCTGGAGTCAGGAAGACTCATCTTCCAGAATTCAAATTGGGCCTCAGACATTAGCTGTGTAACCCTGAGCAAGTCATTTACCCCTGTTTGCCTCAGTTTCCTCATCTGTAAAATGGGGTGGAGAGGGAACTGGGAAGCCACTCCAGTGTCTCTGCCAAGAAAACCCAAATGGAGCCATGAAGAGCCATGATTGAACACTACTACCAAGGTAACATACTAGCTAGATGGGTCTTTAATTTGGAGATAACTGCTTAGAACCCCAACTTTATTTCCTTCCAGTACTCTAGTCAGTAAATGAAGTGAAATTTATGATTGAAAAATTTTTCTGATAATGACGAGGGCAAGGTACATTAAAATGGCTCAGGCTTCTAGATTCACAACAGCCGAGAGTAAAGTCAGAGAATACCAATCATGAATAACTCTCTGGGCAATTAGAATCAAATTGTGTCCTCAACAGGAACTACTTTTATGTTTTATTGTAAAGTTATGTTCTCCCAAATTATTTAAAAGTATGTCCTTTTGTCTGGTCTTCTTGCTGGTCAGATATCATGTTGCCATTAAATTTCTTGAGTTCTTTATTTATGTATGCATAGATGGGAGATGTAAAATCTGTTACAGTACCACTTCACTCATCCTGGGTGCTGATGCAAGCAAGCCAAGATGTGAAAGAAATGGATTCTCCTCTCAGTTCATCCTAAATTATATAGGAGCCTTTAAAAAAAAATCCTTAACTGGTCATATTATACAGTGATAAAACTGCCATAATCCAAATCATATATAGGTTTTAGATTAAGTGTGAAGTCCTTAGAACTGAAATGACATTACACAGGAATCACATATCCAGAGAAAATGTGCTCACACCCCAAGAATTTTCTATAAATTATCAAACAAATATAGAAATAAATATTGAAATAAACTTAGTATTCCAATAAACCCCTGAGGAGAAATCGTTGGGGCAGCCAGAGAAAGTGAAAGGAAGAGTGACCCTAGTCTAAGATCTCTTTCCCATCTCCTCACCTGGTGAAGGACATTGCCCTTGCTAGCTTCAAAGGTTTGGAGTACTGGTATCCTAGTATCGTCCCCATATCAGTTGATGATAATATCGGAAAGCCAAGAACAGAGTAGATATAGATCCTCAGTTTTACAAAGTGTTCAGAAATCCATGCCTAAAGGTGATTTTTTAAGTACCCATAAAAGGAAAGAAGGGATTTCCAGGAACTAGAAACTGTGAGCTACCTCCTTTGCCATGTGTTCCCTAAGCCTGAAACTACTTTCCCTTGAAGTCTGTATAGATTTTAGAGGAAAGTATCACAGACTTTGGGGGGGGATATTTTGTATCAATTGTATTTTATTGTACCATCTTGATAAATACTTTTTTAAAAATTTATTTTATAATAACTTTTTGTTGATAGAACCCATGCCAGGGTAATTTTTTTTACAACATTATCCCTTGCACTCACTTCTGTTCTGATTTTTCCCCTCCCTCTCTCCACCCCCTCCCCTAGATGGCAAGCAGTCCTACACATGTTAAATAGGTTACAGTATATCCTAGATATAATATATGTGTGCAGAACCAAATAGTTCTCTTGTTGCACAGGGAGAATTGGATTCAGAAGGTAAAAATAACCCGGGAAGAAAATCAAAAATGCAAATAGTTTACATCCATTTCCCAGTGTTCTTTCTTTGGGTGTAGCTGCTTCTGTCCATCATTGATCAAATGAAACTGAATTAGGTCTCTTTGTCAAAGAAGATAAATACTCATTTCTAAAAGTTACTTAAGACGGCTGAATAAAATGATTTTCTTCTCCTCCCCACAACTGGGATTAAGTGACTTGCCCAAGGTCACACAGCTAGTGTTAAGTGAGGCCAGATTTGAAGCCAGGTCCTCCTGACTGGTGCTCTATTTAACTGCATCAACTAGCTGCCCCTGAATAAAATGATTTTCAATTGACAATCTTGGGGAGAAATACACCGATGGGGAGGATTGACCTGATAGAATTAGAGAAGCTAATTCCTCAGAGGTAATTATTCCTAGAAATTTAAGGAGAAGATACAGTCTTATTCTGGGGAAACAAGACTTATCTGTGAGAGTGGGAGTTAGGCTAAGGATCCTCAGAGCTTATTTGGGTTATTAGGGCAAAGATACAGTATTAAACAATACTACCTGTCTGTTCTGGAACTCTCCTAAGGACAACTGTGAGCATCGTTTATCCCAGAATTTGGACTGAATGATAATTACCCAGATTGGAAATAGCAAAGAATTCTAAAAATAATAGAAGAGAGAAATCCATTACTAACTGTATAGTCTAATAGCACTCAAGAGTTAAAAGTTGGATTAATGTTAGGCTTACAATGCAGTAAGTCATCATCTCAAAGTCACCAATCCAGAAAAGAAAGGCAGTAAGGAAATGCAAGGCAGGAATGAGTCACATAGGAGCCATCCTCCTAGCAGCACCCTGCAATGCCAAACTCTTCCCTGTTCCTAGGAATCTTGTGGCTCTAATAGGAAATTTATCAAAAATGTGTTTCTTTCACACACAAAAATAAAAGCTACTAACTAAGCAAGTGAATTAGCTGGGGTTTTGTTTTGTTTTGGCCCTGCTTGTACTAGATTTGCCCTGACTCATCTTTTTAAAATAAGTTTTCCCTTGTGACTATAGGTAAACTTTTATTTGCAAGATAATGATTTTAATAAAGGAAATGCTATATTTTAGAAAAGCTAGTGGAAATAAATGAGGAACTAGAGAGGCAGTCTTCGGCCAGGACACAAGATAGTTCTGAAATCTTTTTGGTCTCAAGATCACCTCTAACACTCTTAAAAATTATTGGGACTCCTTCCCAGCAAATCTTTACTTACTATGGGCTATTCCTAGAAATATTTACTTATTAGACATTAAAATAACTTAGCATTATTATGAAAATTTGATTTCAAATATCTCCTAAAAGAATCTCAGGGACTCTCCCCCTCCCAGGGGTGTGGAAATTGTGAATGGGTGGGATAGATGGAGGTCCTGGACCATACTTGGAAATCCCTCTTAGAATATAGTTAACTGTGAAATGAGCAGAACCAGGAGATCATTATATACTTCAACAACAATACTGTATGAAGATGTATTCTGATGGAAGTGGATTTCTTTGACAAAGAGACCTAACTCAGTTTCAATTGATCAAGGATGGACAGAAGCAGCTACACCTAAAGAAAGAACACTGGGAAATGAATGTAAACTATTTGCATTTTTGTTTTTCTTCCCGGGTTATTTTTACCTTCTGAATCCAATTCTCCCTATGCAACAAGAGAACTGTTCGATTCTGCACACATATATTGTATCTAGGATATACTGCAACATATTTAACATATATAGGACAGCTTGCCATCTAGGGGAGGGGGTGGAGGGAGGGAGGGGAAAAATCAGAACAGAAGTGAGTGCAAGGGATAATGTGTAAAAAAATTACCCTGGCACGCGTTCTGTCAATAAAAAGTTATTGTAAAAATAAAAATAAATTAATTTTAAAAAATAGAATATAATTAACTGAATGGATCAAAGCTTGATCTCTTTAAAAGAACTACTCACCTGAAAAACCATGTATTAGCAATGATTTCAGTTGGATCTTCATTCTTTTATTATGACAACTACTCTGATGAAATTAGCATTGGAGTTTCTTGGCTAAGTGAAAAGCAACATAGGCAGAGAACTATAGGGAGAAAGATAACTGGCAATAAACCCATTGTCCTAAGCAAGACAAGTTAGAGATTCAATACCTCCTATTCTTATTTTTCTAATAAAGCCTACATGACCACTAAATTGGATGTCCAAAGAAGGATGATGAGTATATTTTTATGGAGTAAAAAAATGGTAACTTGACTATGTGCTGACCTAGGAGTAGGAGACCAGAATAATGATTGACAGATCAAGAGGAACTGAGATTTGGGTTTTCCCCATAAAACATTTCAAGCATTTCACAGACCCACCTGCAGAAAAACAGAATAGCCCCAATATACAAAGGCAGCAACTCAACCACAGAAAAAAGAACCAAAATGTTCAAGAGTCATACAAGGTCCTTCTCTCACCCGTCCCCAAGCTAGCCCATTAAAAATAGATTTTTTAATAGAAACTGAATGTTCTGACGACCAAAACGTTGCATGAACTTATAACAGCACAACTAGGTGGCTTCTGGTTACTTTGGTAAGCTATTAAGCTTAAAACTGTACATCAAGGACACATTGTACCTGGACTGAGAGTTTAATTTGGTTTCTGATGGAAACATCAAGAGTTCACAGAAACACAAAATGCTCCTTTCCCTCAAGATTTTTTTTTTCTCAAGATATTTTCCTCTCTGAGCCTTGACAGAATAAGCATCATTGCTAATAGAAGCCTAGCTTTTAAAAGACAACACAAGACTTTAATGGTCCATATAAGTCACTGCCCACACTAAAAACGCAGGACATCTTTGCATGTGGAAGGAGTCCTGAACTTGGGCGACAGGAAAACGGATCCCGGGTCCCACTTCAATCCCTTAGTAGCTGGTTAAGTTTCTGGGCCTTATCAATAAAATGAAGGGATTAGATTTAATAATTGATTCCTTCCAGTCTGTAGGACTATTTTATTCACTGTTGCTTACTTATTTACAGAGTCTATGGAAGAACTTCCGAAACTGCTTCCATAAACAATAGGCGGGCAATTTATCTTATATTCAAAGAAGCTAAGGGATCCAGAAAAGCTGGTTGCTGACAAGGAGAATCTGCTTGACAGGCCCGGAACCCGAGCATGCACCACGGAGACAAGCAGCTCGACTCCTAAGTCAGTAATAAACTTCACCTCTGCCACTTACTGCTTCTCCAAGAGCGCTCCCTTCCCCTCTTGCCTTTCCTAGGCCTCTTCCCTCCCTGCTGCACATTCCTCCAGTTACCTCTCCGGGAGTTCTGCCCTTTGCACCCAGAAATTCCCTCATCCCCAAGCGCTGTCCACTGCTAAAGGAGACGAGCTCAGTGCGGGCTTTCACGACAATCCGGCTCAGTTCCTACTGTCATCGAAAAGCTGAGACAGCCACATCTTAGAACGAGGGATGCTTTTCCCCAAGATTCTCCCCGGAGCCACCCCCCGCCCCCACCCCCATCTACCTTTTCCTCCTCCTCCCAAAGCTCCTTAGCTGCCTCCGGGCAGCACAGCCCACCCCTATTACCTTCTCTCCTCCCCCACCCTCACCCCGGTTCCGCCGGTCTCAGCGTTACAGCATCGATCCCTGCCTTTCGCCGCCTCTACCCGGCCCATTCCTCCTCCTCCCACCTGCTCTCCTCCTGCAGCGTCTCTCCGCAGCAGCTGATCTCCATTGCGGGGCCCTTGGGCCGCATCTGGATGAGGCGTTGCCCCTTGCCCTCCCTCCGCCTCGCCTCGCTCTTAGTCCTGCAGAGCTCTGAAGATAATGCCGCTCCGAGGAAGGCCGGGCTTGCGGGAGAACAAGCGTCCAGCCTGCCGAGGCGGTGCTGACGCCGCCGCTGTTCTGGCGGCTCTGACTGCGGTGCCCCAGCTTCCGCCACCGAGAACTACAACTCCCAGCACACCGCGCTGAAAAACTACTCCCGGCATGCATCCCGCATAACGACTCTGGCCCGGGCCACCAGCTGCGCAACCTGCTCCTTGCTTCTCTCCCTTACGATACAGTTCCCGGCATTCCGGACAGCGTCCATTCCGAGCCTTACACTATGCTTACAAGAAACTGGGCCAGATCCACGGGCGCGCATCACACTGTGACACCCTTCTCTCTGTCCACACTGTCTACGCCGCTGTACCTGGAGTGGATCTGCTGTCTCACTGATGGGTGATCTCCCCGACGGTGCAAGGCGCAGTCCGTTCTGGCCTCATTCTGGGCAGCCCTGGCCGGCCCGGGGATTCCCTCTTAGAAGAGAACGTACCCTGATCCTGTTACCACCAAGGGGGCAGCACGCCCAACCACAGCGTGCCCTCCTCTCCCTTCTCACGAAGCTGAGCGGTATCTCGTGAGGAAGGCGTGGGCAGAGAATTTCTAGGCGCTATACAGAGCCCCGAACGCGCAGGGAAAGGAGCAAAGTTTGAATCCCTCCCCTGAAATTGACCAGTTGTGCAGATAAGACCAAGGCACAGGATTGAGCCTTTGTGCAACCTAAAAAATTATCAAGGGAGGGATCAATTCAAGCTAAAGGCTAGGCACTGGGCGTACAGGGACAGAAACAGTCACAGTCATCCCGAAGCCTACCAGGGCTGACAAGAGATAAGTCCACCCACAAATTAATGGCTTTAGCACAGTCGTGGGCCAGCACAGCCTTGATAATCAGGAACCTAGGGAAAAATGTGTGAACGGAAGCAAAGCGTATAAGTAGAATTGAGAGAATACTAGGCTTGAATGGGGAAAAAAAATCTTCATTAAGTCTTTATTAATACGAAACATTATGCTAAGAGCTAGAGGACGCCATGGTGCAAGGAGCGCTGGGCCTGGAATCAGGAAGATCCAAGTTCCTGAGTTCAAATGTGACCTCAGATACTTTTTGCCGTGTGACCCTGAGCAAGTCAAGAACTCTAAATGCTTCAGTTTCCTGATCTGTAGAACCAGTGGAGAAGGAAATGGCAAACCACTAGAGTAAAGAAAACCCCCAAAAGGGTTTTAGGGTAACTGAAAAACTGAACAAAAAAGCCAAGTACCATAAATACAAATAAGAGAAAAAGAGCCTCTACCTTTAAATTTTAATTAGAAAATAGCATGCAAAGAGGAGTATCTGGCAATTCTCAAGGTGGATGAATGGAGCTACTGGGGGAACCCGGGAGATTGATACACTTTCCAGTAGTATTGCCAGTATTGCTTTCCTCTCTGAGTTAAACTTAACATCTTTTTTCCCCCTGAGGCAATTGGGGTTAAGTGACTTGCCCATGGTCACACAGCTAGGATGCGTTAAGTGTCTGAGGCCGAATTTGAACTCCGGTCCTCAGGACTTCAGGATCCCTATCCACTGCACCATCTAGCTGCCCCTTTAGTGATCTTTTATATATGTGTGCATATGTGTGTGTGTGTGTGTGTATCATTGTACCATTCCCTACACCCTTTGTCCTTCAGAATATTTAATCCTTTCAACTGAGGAGCTAACACCTGTGATGAATACCTGTCATGGCCCCACTCTATCTTGGTTAACCCCAGCTAAGATTCACTCTATATCTCAGCCATCTTCATATCTGCCAGGTGGTTGGGCTATGGTATTCTCACCTCCCCATCCCTTCCAAAATTGGAACCATAATTCAGTAAAGAGAGGAAAGGAGGAGAGAAGGAAAGTACTAAATCCTGAATTATGTCTCCATTCTTTCCAAAATTGGAACTATAGTCCAATAAAGAGAGAAAAGGAGGAAATGTACTAAATCCTAAATTTTAGAGATAGAAATGAGGCATAAGAGACAGTTTGTGTGAAGGCAAAGATACAAGAGAGAGTATAGGGGAAAGACTGAACAGGCTTGAGAATACCTATAAGAAGCTGGAACATCTAATGAAGAGGTGTGATGTGAAACAAGTCTGAAAAGTTAGGCGGGAACTTGTTTATGGAGGGCTCTAAAGCCCAGGCTGGACAATTTGTTTTATTATGGAAGCAAAATGGAATCACTGAAGATTCTGAGAAAAAGATTAACATGGTCATTGCTGTATTTTGAAGTTTATAATTCTACAGCTGTGTGAGGGATGTTTGAAGAAGGAAGAAATTAGAAGCAGGGATAGTAATTATGAGGCTTTAGCCCCAGCAAAAAATGATGAGAGCCTGAATTATGAGGGTGCATAAGAGATTATGTAGCCTTAGCACCTGGTAAAAATATGAGACGCAAAATTGTGGACAAGGAGAGTGGTGGAGTCCACAGAAATATGAATACTTGGAAGAGGGGCAGGATTGGGGGAAAGCTAATGAGTTCTTTTATGGATATGTTAAACTTGAGATGCCAATGAATCTTCCAAATGACAGGATTCAGTAGACAGATGACAGAAGATCCATTAAAATACAAAGTCCTTGAGAATAGAGATTACTTATTCTTTATATTTGTATCCCCAATGTTTACCATACTGGCTTATAGTAGGTGCTTAATAAATGCTTATTGGTTAACTGATTCAACAAAGCTAACTAAAAAGGTAAGGCAGTATAGAGAGGATCAAGCATTATCACTAAAACTAAAAGATAAAATAGGTGGGTAGTTAGAAGCTGCAGAGGAGTCAAGGAGGATGAGAACTGAGTAAACCAAGGTCACTGCAGTCTCAGTAAAATACAAGTCATTTTGGGGGCTAGACCTATGGATTTTTCCCAGTCCAGTGGTTTAGACTTGTGAATGGAACTAAATGAGTAACTTATAGAATGTGTATTATTTTACAAGAGGAAGTTTTCTCAATAGAAAGGGCATGCAGCAATGAAGCACTGATTCATTTTGTCACAGCTCCCTCCAAAGGAAGAAGGAAACTGCAATTAGCTGTTTCTCAGAGCAGCAGGAAGTGCACAGAGCCTGAGGAGCTCTAACAGTTTTTTCACAAGGCTTTATATGTTAGCAACATTATTTTATTGATAAAAATAATAATTGCTAGCATTCATATTGTCCTTTGAAGTTTCTAAAGCATCTTATAAATATCTAATTTTATCCTCCAAGTTAGATGTTTTATTATTTCTATTTTACAGATAAGGAAACTAAGGCAAACAGACTAAATGAAATGCCCAGAGTCACATAGCTACTCAGTAGCTGAGGCCACATTTGAATTTAGGTCTTCCTGATTCCAGGTCTAGTGCTTCATTCATTGAGCTTTAGTATTGTGAATTGCATTGAGGATTGTTTTATTAGTTTTTAGGGGAAAAACTATCCCAGCCTTAATGAAAATCCCAATCTTAGTAGATATTGCTTCTGCTATGAAAAGGAATATGTGTAAAATGAAGGGTCCAAAATTATGCCTAGATTACAAATCCAAGGCATTGAAAGGACATATGTTCAATAGAGGAAAGTTTGATAGAAGGAAGATTTAGGGGCAAAGATAATGAATCCAGATTATTGATTTTAAGGTGGGACATCAATCTTTTTTTTTTTTTAATTGAAGCTTTTTATTTTCAAAACATGTGCAAGGATAATTTTGCAATTGCCTATGCAAAACCTTGTGTTCCAGTTTCCCCCCCTTCCCTCCATACCCTCCCCTAGACACAAGTAATCCAACATAGGGACATCAGTCTTGAAAAGTTTAATAAGCAATTGAGGATACAGGACTGAAGCTCAGGGGAGAGACTGGGGCTAGACATATAGATCTGGAATTTATCTGCTTAGTAGAAAAAAAAAGGAAACAGGTATTTTGTGCTTCTGTGGATTCTTGATGTATCAATAAGAAACCAAATATATATATAGATATAGGTATAGCATGTCCCAAATGTTTTTAGTACAGTTTTAAGCTTAATAGCTTATGTAGGTAACCAGAAGCTGCCTAGTTGTATAAGTAAATGCAGGGATTTGTCTGTCAGAACTTTTAGTTTCCATTCTAAAATCCATTCTTAATGTGCTAGTTTAGAAATTGTTAAGAGAGGGGCCATGTATGACTCTTGAACATTTTACTTCTTTTTTCTGTGGATTGAGCTGTTCCTTTTGTATATTAGGGCCATTCTGTTTTCTTTCAGTTTTGTCTGTAAAATGCTTAAAATGTTTTACAAGAAAAAAAAAAAAACTCAATTTCTCTTAATCTGTCAGTCATCATTATTTTGATCTTCTACCCCAGGTCAGGCACGAAGTCAAGTCACCAGTTTTTTACTCCAAAATATATTCTCTATATTTCTCTGAACAACCAAGCTTAGTGATTATATATGTTTTATTAAACCCAGGAGAGTTTTTGAGATTACTATAAAGTAAAGGGAAAAAAAAAGAGGGCCAAGAGCAAATCTTTGAAGGACACTCACAGAGGGCATGATGTAGATGATGAATTGGCAAAGGAACTGATAAAAGAGTAGTCAGACAGATAGTAGGTGAAGCAGGACAAAGTAGTCTTAGAAAAACTCAGAAAGGAGAGAGGGAATATTCAAGAAAAGAGGGTGGTCAACATTTTCAAATACAGCAGATAGGTTGAGAAGATATAGGACCAAGCCTACATGAACTATAGATTTAAGAAAATAAAGATTAAGTTTAAATAAGAATAATTTAAAAGTTAAAACGAGGAGTTGATAATAATTTTTTTTTTTTCAGGCTAATCAAAAAAGCAGACTACCAATCTTACACAAGGCAAAAAAAGGTTTGACATAATTTGAAAAGATAAGCAAGGAGATTATACTTTAAAGTACCAATGATAATTAAAATATCAATACTTAATATATGTGCTAAATGATACTGTATCTATATGTGAAGGAAAAGTTATAGGGAGAGACAGTAAAACTATAATAGTTGAGGGTCTCAATGTGCCCCATTCAGATATATACAAATCTAAAAAAAAAAGGCAAATAAGTTAAAAACCTGAATAGAATTTTAGAAAAGTTAAACTGATAAGATCTTTGTCAATTAGTATATGAAAATATATGCATATATGTATATATGTAAAGATAAAGATATAGATGAACACATCTATATGTTTATCTCAGCTGTATATGGTCCTTTCCAAAAATAGACTGTTTTAGGACATAAAAAATATCATAAATAAATGTAGGAAAGCAGAAATATTAAGGATTTCCTTTATTGACCACAATAAAATCAAGATGATAGTCAATAAAAAACTTCTAAAGAAGGGATTTGAACATAAAGGGAAACTAAATCATTTAATCCTGAAAAGCTGGTGAAGTCAAAAAACAAATCATAAAAATGATTAATTCAGTAAGAAAAATGACAACAATGAATCCCTACCAAATTTTTTGGAATACAACCACAGCAATTTGAAGGGTAAAATATATATCTCCAAACACTTTTATTAATAAATGAGAAGGGAAAAAACCAAATCAATGATTTGGACATGCAAGTGAAACTACTGGAAAAGCAATTCATCTGAAGAAGTTAGATGTTATGGACAGATCTCTAGCCTTGGAGTCAGAAAGACTTGAGTTCAAATCAGATACTTAACACTTCTTAGCTGTGTGACCCTGGGTAAGTCACTTAACCCCAATTGTCTCATCAAAAATAAAGATTAAAAAAAAAGAAGAAATTCAACTCATTAAAATATCAACTAGATCCCAAAATAGAAATTCTAAAAATCAAAGAGATAAAGTTTTTAGTATCAAAAATGAAAAAGAACTTATCACAGATAAGAAGTAAAGGAAATTTTTAGAAGTGATTTTTTTTAGTTATATGCCAACAAAAAAAATTTAAATAAAATGAATACTTAAAAATGTAAAATATTTACCTTATCTGAACAAGAATCAAGAATTTAAAGACCAATCTAAAGGAAAAAATTGAATTATTCATAAACATATCCCTAAAGAAAAACATCCCCATGACTAGATGGATTTACAGGTAAATTCTATTAAGCATTCAGGAATTATTAGTTTCAATATTAAATAAGCAGTTTGTAAAAATATGAAAGGAAGAGATACTCCCAAATTTCTTTTATGTTACAAATATGGTCTTGATGC
The DNA here is from genome assembly GCF_016432865.1 of Antechinus flavipes. NCBI lineage: Eukaryota > Metazoa > Chordata > Mammalia > Dasyuromorphia > Dasyuridae > Antechinus > Antechinus flavipes. Next base: position 322,404,167 of record NC_067400.1, on the reverse strand, counting down.
TTAAATTAAGGCAAGATAAAGCAGAGAAAAAACTATAGGCCAATATGAATGCAAACAAAGTATTAAAAATTGATAAAAACATTAAACAATAATTAAATTGCTAGAAATGAGATTTTAGTGACATATTAATTAGATCATATGCTTTGATCAGAGTGGATTTATACCAGGAATGGAGGATTGGTTCAAAATTAGGAAAATTATAAATACTTCAGATCATATTAATAACAAAAAAATTACAATTAGATAAATAACAAAATAGTTTGACAAAATCTAATACCTATTTTTGTTTTAAAAAAATGCCAAAAAGACTAGTAATAAATGGTATCCTTAATATGGTAATCAATCTGCATCTAAAACCAAGAATAAATATTATTTGTAATGGAGAAAAATAGAGACCTTTCCAGTAAGATGAGAACTACAACAAAGTACACTGCTAAAATTTTGACTTGAGATAGTCCTAATAATACTAGTGATAGTAATAAAATAATTTTAGGGAATAAGCATAGGTAATGAGGAAATATGATCACTTTTTGCAGATGATACGGTTACTCAGAGATCATGAAAAATTCAATTAAAATGAATACAAGAAATTAATAACTTCAATAAAGGAATAGTATTCAGTTAGGCAGAGTTAATGACCCCATGGTTCCCACTCCTAATTGTCAATCAGTGTTGAGGCTCTATTGGTTAAGCTGTCAACTAGTCTATAGCTTTTATATTTAGATAGTACCTGGTCACCCTATACCTATTAGTCACTGTTAATTAGCATGTTACCAGCAATTGGGGAAGCACTAGATACAATGTGGACCTATCAAATTGTCTCTATCTCATGAAAATTATCAATAAAAAATGGCTCTACCTCGAATCACGTGCTGATCGTGATCAGCCTATCAATATGTTGCTGCCTTGCTATTTTTTCAATAAAATCCTTTTAATTCTCCTGAATTTTACCTAATTAATTGGGACAAAAAAACTGAACACAATTTTTTTTTTTTTTAACAACAGGATATAAAATAAAACCTCTCAAATCATCAAGCTTTCTACATATCACTAGCAAACCCCAGCAGAGATTAAAAACAAAAAGAAATCCTATTCAAAATTACTGCAGAATATATAAAATATATAGGTGCAAATACTTACTAGCTCTGTGACCTTAGCATGTCACTTAAGCCTGTTTGCCTCAATTCCTCATCTATAAAATCAACTGGAGAAACAAATGGCAAACCATTCCAGGATCTTTGTTAAGAAAACTTCAAATGGGGTCACAAAGAAACTAAGCAGCATGTAAAATATCTAGTAGTCCAAATACAAAGATACATACAAAGGAATTATATAAATATAATTACAAAACATTCTTTACAGGAATAAAGGAAGATTTATGGTTGAGTCATACTATCATAATACAAATTATAATACAAAAATTAATTTATAAATTTAATGCCATCACACTCAAATTACTAAAATGTTACTTTATAGAAATAGGATAACAAATCATTTGGAGGAGCAAAAGGCCAAAGTTGTCGAGAGAAAATGTGAAAAAAGCAGTAATTAAATAAGCATATTAGTACCACAGGTTGAGCTTTACTTAAAAGCAATAATATTTAAACAGTTTGGTACTGGCTAAAAGCAAAATAAAAATTATATTTCCTCTGTGAAACAGATTAAGCACAAAAGATCCCGGAAAAAATAATAAACATGGTAGCATAAAAGCTTGATCAATTCAAGAGCACAAAATACCAAGATTCACTATTCAACAAAAATTGACAAGAAAATTGAAAAGCAGTTGGGAAGGAATTAGATTTAAATCAACATTTGACACCTTATGCTACAACAAACTCCAAAGGAATACACAATCTAAATATTAAAGATAATATAAAGAGGAAGATAAAAGGAGATACCTTTTATAACTATGGATAAGGGAAATGTTCTTAACGATAATAAGGATAGAATAACAGGAATAGAATAACTATTTTATAGTCAATTTTGATTACATAAATCAAATTATACAAATCTTTATTTTTGCTAAAACAAAAACATGAAATTAGAATTACAGGGAAAACAACTGGGGGAAATTTTTGGAGCAAATTTCTCAGACAAAAGTCTGATAATCATGAAGTGAAAAAAATTAAACACATACACACAGAATTGATACAAATGAATATTTATGTGCCAAGTACAGTGCCACATATTAAAAGGGGCAAGAAATATATAGAAGATTCATAAGTTTCTTGTGCAATCTCCATTTTCTGATCTTCTTTGCTTAAGAAAATGTTGGTATTCATGACCTTGTAGGTAAAAAAAAAAGATTTTAAAAATTTGAATACTAAACAACAAATTCTGCAAGTAGCTAGGAAAGAGACCTTCAGCTTTGAAGTAACAAATTCAAACAGGGCTGAAAAGCATTGATTAAGCACTTACTATCTGACATGAACTCTGCTAGCAGCACTGAGAATAAAAATGGAAAATGTAAACATGTATAGTTCCTGAAATAGCCCAGGCAATAAAATTCAAGACGGCCATAGTAATTCATAATTTAGAAATAATTTATTTGTAACTGGCCTAGATGGTGTGCATGGCCAGGACGGACCTCCAGTAGGATTCTGGCATGGTTCCGTGCCCAACTGAAGTAGGGACTGCCTTATAAGCATTCTTGTTCACCCTTGCTGGCACATTTTGACATTAAACAGTGATTCCACTTTACAGGACAAAAGATGCAATGGTAGATGTTTTAACATTGATAGGGATCAGGGATAGGTGACCACCCTCACAGAGCATTTTGATCTGGCACTTTGAAGTGCAAAAGAAGTCCCCTAATGTAGCTGAGCAGACCCTTCTCTGCCAGCCCCAGGTCCTAAGACTGAGGGAGGGCAGGGGAGGCCAGTCCTTTGTCCATATCAGTTCCTACTCTCAAGAATCTTACTTTCTGCTAGGCAGAGATTTCACATATGCAGGAAATGGTGTAATACCCAAGACGAACATTTTGGTTAGGAAGTTACCAAGACATTGGGTGAAGCCATAAGAGAGTGAGTACATGGACAGACTTTCTAGTAACAACGACAGCACTGATTTGATTATGATTCCAGAAGTTGAAAGGAGATGGGGCAAGATGGAAGGTAAAAGGCCCTCTGTGACTGGTGAGATGATGAAAGGAATACCAAATACCAATAAGGGCCACAGGTCCAAAATTCTGGAATAAAATGGTTAAATCTTCAGGGATATGGATTCTGGTTGAGGCAGTCAGGCATATGCTGAGGCAATTGGGATTCGTCACACAGACAGGAAGTGTTAAGAGTCTGAGGGCACATTTGAAGTCAGGTCCCCCTGACTTCCGGGTTGGTGCTCTATCTACTACGCCACCTAGCTACCCCCCGTCAAACTTAGATAAACTTATATTGAGGCAAAAAACAAAACAAAACAAAACAATGAATTGTGTATACAACTTAAAAAAAAAAACCCAAAACACAACCTAGAAAAGCAACAAACTAAATATCTTTACAAAATGGAAATTCTGAAAATTAAAGAGATAAAATTAAAAATGAAAAACCTGCTAGACTAATAAACAAAAATTGTCTTAATAATTAATAAAATATGCAAGTTAATTTGATTAAAAAAGAATAAAATCAAATAATGAAATTAAACCAAAATAAATAATGAACATGGAAGAATCACAGCTAATGACAAAGACACAAAAAATAATGTCTGAAACTATTTTGTCCATTTAAATATGAAAATTTAATGTAAAAATTTAAATAAAGTTGATGAATATTGTTAAAAGCATGATATAAAACATCCAGAACAAAAAATATAGATTTGAAAAAACAACTTGAGAACTAGCCATAAATGAACTCTCAAAAGAAAAATTCCAGGTATAAATGGATTCAAATACAAATACAAAAATTAAAAATTAAAACAATTCCCACATTATGAAACTTATTTGCAAACAGTTCATATAAAGGCACTTTAACAAATTCCTTTTATTAGATAAATATGATACTGACTCTCAAATCAGGAAAATATAAATTGAAATAAAAAACTTAGATTGATACCGCTAATGAATATTGAGGCAAAAAAATTGAATACAATATTAACAAAATGGCTAAAGCAATCTATAAGATCATTCATCATGATTAGGTTGCATTTATGCCTGAAATACAGGGTTCAACATTAAGTCAACTAGACACATAATAAACTATTACTAACAATAATAATCACATGATTATACCAACATATACAAAAAAAGCTTTTAAAACACATACACAAAAACAAGAATAAAGGTTTTTCCTTACTGTGTTAAACAATCTTATGGAAAACAAAGAATAAGCCTTAACTGTCGTAAACTCTAGAAACCTTTTCAATAACTCCATTTGTAAAGGCTAAAGACTGTCACTATTCCTTAATAGTTCTAGAAATGTTAGTTAAGAAAGTAATAAGATAACAAAAAGAAACTGAGAATGTAATCATAGGTAAGAAGGAAACAAAATTATTACTATTGTGGATGATATGATGATCTACTTAGGGAAACCCAGAGATTCAACTAAAAATTAATCAAAATAATGAATAACTTCAGAAAAGTAAACAGATACAAGATAAACTTACGTAATCATTAGCTTTTTCTTATATTAGTAATAAAAACCCAGCAGAAAGATTTTTTTAAAATTCTATTCAAAATTACTATAACATGTATATAAAATATCTGGGAATTTAAATTGGTAAGTCATAAAAAAAATCATATGAATAAAATCACAAAATACTTTAGAGAAATAAAACTTAAATAATTGAAGATATATTTATTTCCACTATCTAAAAAATAATTATGCTCCCTAAAGTAGTCTATAGATTTGGTCTTATGCCAATAAAATCAAGAAGTTACTGATAGCCCTAGACCAAATAATAACAAAATTCAGTTGGAAGAACCAAAGTTCAATATTCTCAAGAGAAAGTGTGAAAAATGGGAATTAAGTAAATTTGTTAGTACCAGGTATCAAACTATGCTTAAAAACATACTTGGTACTGGGTTAAAAAATAAAAACAACAGAAAAACTCATTGATAGAACAGATTAGATGTCTAAAATTCAGAAACAATGGAACAGTAGGACAGAGTTCAATCTATCCAAGGACAGAAACCAAGAACTTCAATAATTCAACAAAATATGCTGGGAAAATTAAAAATTAGTTTTAAAGACATAGATTTAAATCAAAACACTATACAATGTGCTACAATAAACTCCATATATCTTGTGCAAGACTTAGACACAAAAGGTTGTATTCTCAACAAATTAGAAGGTAGAAGAAGATACTTTTCACAGCTATGAAAAGTCTTCTTGACTAAAGAAGAGACAGACATATAGGAGATAAAAATAGTAAAATTGAAAAGCCATTAGAATGCAATTAGAATTAAAATTAAGAGGGAAAATAGTTAATTGAGAAAAAATCTTTGCAGCAAATTAATACGTTTGATATTCCACTTACATAGGAAATTGATATATAGCCATTAAATGCAAGCAAGAATATATGCATGTATGTTTGTATGTATATGAACCAGAACCATTCCCCAATAGATAAACTGACCAAGACATAATCAGGCACCTCTTTCTATTCTCCCAAAGTTACTAAATTAGATAATAAATTTTATCTTTAACACATTTTATTAATTTACAGATTTGTTTTTATATTACCTAAGTTTCTCCCAATATTCCTCCTTCTACCACCCCCTGAAACCATCCCACAAAAAAAGAATATTTCTAAAGAAAAAAAAAAGTAAAAAAGACAAGAAAAAATAGCAAAACATTGAAAAAGCCTGGAAATATAATCAATGTTCTACACCTTTGGACCTCCCATCTCTGCAAAGGAGTTAGGGGAGGTATTTTCTCATATCTCTTCTTTAGCACTATGCTTATTCTTGATAACTCTGCAACCTTCACTTTCAATTGTTTAGCAAAGTGCAGATGATTAATCAATGTTTATTGATTGACTGCAACTATTCTTTCCATTGACATTGTTGTCACTGTGTGTGTATTGATGCAATTGGGGTTAAGTGACTAGACCAGGGTCACATAGCTAGGAAATGTTATGTGTCTGAGAGCAGATTTGAACTCTGGTCCCCCTTACTTCAGAGCTGATACTCTTATTTACTGCGCCACTTAGCTGCCCCCTATGATTTATTTCTAATCTACCTTTCTATCCTAGTTCTCAAAGTCTTCAGACAGCTAAATGGCTCAGTGTATAAGGAAAACTCCTTTTCCTGAGTGTAAATCTGGTCTCAGACACTTCCTAGCTGTGTGACCCTGAGCAAATCACTTAACCCTGCTTGCCTCAGTTTACTCCCCTATAAAATGAGCTGGAGAAGGAAAGGGCAAACCACCCCACTATATCTTTGCCAAGAAAATCCAAAATAGCATCACAAAAAGTTGGACATATCTGAACAATAAAAACAATATAGATGCTTTTATTCTTTTCTCACTTTTTTTTTTAATGCTTTTCTTGTTGCCTATGAAAAGATGTGTTTTGGAATTTGGGATCTTACCTCAGATTAAAGAAAATTTATAACTCATTCTGTTTGACATGAATTTTATTTAATCCCGCATATGTTGGATGGTTAAGTGTAATATTCACAAAATTAAAAAAATTTGCCTATTCTGTGAATTATCTTCACATTATCACATTATCTTCAAAACATGCCTTTAATGTACAAAGAACTTCATGAAACTAGCAGTTCTTAAGAAAATTGCATAAAAGTGTCTCCCCAAATTTTACCAACTGAAATGCTTAGTGTGTCATAATTTTCCATGGCAAAGATTTTTCTATCATAAGAAAAAAACAAAATAAAACAAAAACCAACCAAATAAAAAAACTTAAGAACCAGTGAATTCTTATATCTAGGATGCCTTCTATCCTTTCCATCCCTAAATGCTGCTCATCTACAAAAATCATACATATTCTTCAAGGTCCAAGACCAAATCTTCTCTGTCCCAAGAGACCTTTCTGTCCTCCTGTAATACACCATGGCTTTTCCCTTTATTTTTACCTCAATATTTATCTTTCTTGGCAGAATACAAATTCCTTGGAGGCAGGGATTTCTTCATTATTTTTGTTTTAGTATCTAATGCTTTACACAATGCCTGGCATACAGTAGGTGCTTATTAAATAATACATTTTTGTTGAATGATGAGATCAAAATTTCTTTCAAAAAGAACTTGGGAAGATTAAAATATAATAATCAAACATAATAATCTAAGGTAATATTGACATAACAGAAATGGGGCCTCCATTCTGCATGAGGATCTACAAAGAATTTGTCAATGTTTATTTACCATTGTTTAGATAAGAATGATTATTTGATCAAGAAGAGTTTTCTATTGGTTTATCATGCATATATACAGGCAAGATATATTAAGCTATTATGGACTGAACATATCCTTAAATTCCTCTAACTCTCTTTGGATCTATCTAGTGAAGAAATCTTTGTGAATCTTAAAGTATCAAACAAATGTAAATCACAATAAGCATTACTTTCACAAAGTAATTTTCTTTTTTCTTTTGGCTTTTCTATTGAGAATAAATAATACTGCTCTAATTTACTGCAATCAGTAAGCATCTAGTCCTCTTGAAAATGTCATTCTGATTTTTATGAATTGGTTTCTTGTGAGTTGGTTTCATGTGAATCAATTATACAGAGCTTGAGTAACACTTAATGGGCTAATAAAAGCCAGCCTCTGGAGTTGACCAGATTTTTGAGGCTAAGGTGGTCCTAACAGTATAAAACATTCAACCTCAATAGGCAAGCCAGACTCTTGTTTACCAACTATCTTAAATGTACTATAAACCAGTGTACAATCACTTTAACTCCAGTTATCCCAGATATATGGAATATTATTGCTATTACTTTCAAAATTTAGACTCCTCCCCCCACGAAATTTTCCTGTGCTTCAACTGTAATAAGACAACAGTGATGATGAGCTATAATTAATTGCACTCCAAATTTATTACTTTATGCATAAGTAGTTAGTTCCTTAAGCCAAAAGGGAACTGACATTGTAGGAAACATTATGTTATTATTTTTTTCAAACAAAATCCCCAGCAATAATGCACCACTGAGAATAAAGAAAAAAGCACAGGCATAGCTAACATATGCCCTGTTGATATTCTGATGCTACTAAATCTAGCCATCGTCATTCAACACTATTGGGATTTTCAGATATCTATGTATTTCATAAGTAGGTGTGTAAATTACTGCAAAAACAACCTTATTGTAGGTGTGGACAATGGGAGATTTCTGTATGAACAAAATGCCTGTTTCCTTCCTCTCCCCTTTTACCTCAGGGGCAAATGTTTGAGATTGTGAGGTTTTCTTTTTTGACTCCGTCTGCAATTTGGTTTGCTTGAATTTTACATACATATCTATTTATGTGTGTGCATATGCATACATATGTTTTAATCAGTAAAAATCTGTCTTCTCTCTCTCCCACACTCTTGAGAAAAATAAAAATAAAATCTGTTACAAGCATTTATAATGAAACAAAACACATTTCTACACTTGCCACTGTCAAAAAAAAAAAAGCTCTCATTTTGCACTCAGTCTTGCCTTTGCCTTTCTATCAGGAGGTGTGTGACATGTTCCATCAGCAGTCCTCTGGAATTAACAACAACTACATTTAGAAATGAGAGGAAATTTGAGCATATAAGAGCTATCATTTAAGATGCTATTTTGTAAAATATTATAAAAATTCCATCAATTTATTATTTTCCTTGATAATCAACATCATCATTATTTTAATTATGGGGTCCCTAGAAGGAAAAGGGAAACGCTTGAAATATCCCAAGGTAAATTAGAGGAAAACTGAAAATGAAACATTCGAATTTGCTTACCTTTCTCCCAAGAGAGTATAAAGTCTTCACAACAGTCACTATTGCTATGCGACATGCTATGAAATGGCCAGGTGTAGGATGGTCCAGAAATTCGAAGGGGATGCATGAGCTGTCTCTACGACACAGGTTTCCACACACTAGGAGACGTTGAATAACTGCAGGGGAAACAATCCTGCAAGGAGAGAGAAGAGGGGAGAGGTATGCTGGCCATAGGGCTTTCTCTCGGGGCGAGGTCTTCGACTTTGAACTAGCTTAAACCCGGACCCCACCGCGGTCTAGCTCGGCACCTAGAAGCGGCTGCAATGCAGTGCAGAGGTGCAGGCGTCTGGCTGCAGATGCCATTGTCTAGGGAGGTCTTGCTGCAGCTGGAGGTACTAAAAGGAAATGACAGCAACATTATACCAAGTAATGCACGCAGTTCTAGGTAGGTAGACGCTGCCCTCCCCTCTTGGGAAGGTCAGATGTCAACTCTTACGAGCTGAGGAATGACCTCCATAAGATGATAGGACTTTTGGGATACTATCAGCAGTAGAAGCGCTTGCTACGTTTCCTACTGCCCTATGGGGAGCGCCAGAAAAAAAACCCGGAAACGGAGCCGCTCTTGCCCTGGTTTCTTCTCGATGGTTGCCTCTTTTACGACTCCTCCCACCCCCGCCACTCCGCCCCACCACCACTCCCCTACGCCGGGTGGGAGGGTAAGGACGCCACCGCGCTTGCGCGCTTCTTCTGCTTTACTTGTTTCAGTCTGTGGGAGGTGGCCGGATCGAGACGCAGGCCTTCCCCTGTGGCAAGTTCCTGTGAAGACACTTCAGAGCGATGAACGGGTTTGGCGTCGGGATGGCGGCCGCAGTGGCGACTCCGCCGCCGTTGAAGACCAGCAGCCACGAAAACCTCGATAAGATTGATATGTCTCTGGGTGAGGGGTCGGGCCGGACCAAATCGCGGGGCCGAGGGGGAAGCGGGTATTGACTGGGTGGAACCAAGTGCCCCAATTTGTGGGGGAAGGGGCGGTTGGTTTGCCGGGTCGAACCAAGTACCGGGTTTGTCTGGAACCGACGGGTTGGACCAAATGTAAGGTTAAAATGGGGGAGACGGGTCGGGCCTGGGGATGATACCAAGTGTGGGCCGGAGGCGTGCGGACTTGTCCCGCTGGAGAGGTGTGGGGGTGGGGGGTGGGGAGCGAGTAGAAGACGCTGGAAAAGCAGCCGAACCTGAGGCTTTGGAGGGAAGGGGAGGGGCCACCCCCAGGGTGAACCTCCCCCATCCCCCAGGGAAGCTTCCCCCCCCACCCTCCGCCCCTTTTCTCCCTAGCCCACTTTGTTTTGTGGGGTCACCAGGTGGTTTTTATCTAAACGGAGGGACAGTTGCGGGTGGAGGGGGGAGCAGTTGAAGGGGTCCCTAGGAGCGGTGGGTCGGAGTGGAGCAGGAGCGCTTGCCTCAGAGGAGCCTTTCTCCTGGACGGCGTTTTGACTCTACAAGTCCGGATGGAGTTATTACTGTTCTACCCTCCACCCCCCACCCTGAGCTGGAGCTGGAGGTGGCGGGGGTAGGATTTGGGATACTGAGAAGTATCAGACCCCAAACGGAGGCGGGATACCTAAAACTTGGTTGTGTTGAATTGAAGAGTCGTTACGGAGACCCAGTTGTGTGGGTGCTGGGTTGGTAGTTGGTCCGGGCTCGGTGATGGGGGTGGGAAGGTGATGGGGGTGTTTGCATTACTAGGGGAGGCTAATGCAAAAAATATTTGTACTTGTGAAGTACAGAAAAACACGAGTTGGAATCTTTATTTTTTTAATGAATGTTAACTTTGTATAACTTTTTTTATCCATATGTTGAGATAATGGAATGACCGTAGTTCAAAAATAATTCGATTAGTAAAAGTTAATTCTGTTTTTTAAAGTTTTGATCATTTGATCCAACCAAATTTTTTTTTTTGGCTGGGGCATTTGGGGTTAAATAACTTGTCCAAGGTCACACAGGAAGTGTTAAGTGTCTCAGATCAGATTTGAACTCAGGTCTTCCTGACTAAGGGGCTGGTGTTCCATCCACTACACCTCATAGTTGCCCCCAACTAAATTATTTTTTAAGTCTAAATTGAAGACTGAAAATTCATACTACTGCTAGAGAAGAAATAGTTATCTTGTAAAGGGAATGTAGTGCTTCTATTCTACAGAAGTAAGTACTTTGACTTCAGGAAAAGCATTTAAAATCTCAGCCTTAGTTTCCTCGAATTCAAAAAATCTCAACATATACAAGAAGTCTTTCTAAACCCCTAATGCTAGTGTCTTCCCTCTGTTAGTTATTTCTAATTTGTCCTGTAAAGGTATTGTTTTTATATAGTTGTTCTGGTGTTGTGTTCCTGATTAGCCTGAGTTTCTTTACAGGAGGGAGTTTTTTGTGGGGGAGGGGAAACTTTTGTATCCACCAATGCTTAGCACAAAGCTTGACACACATAGTAGGTACTTAATATACGCTTAATTTGATTCTTACATTCAAAAATATCCAGCTGTAAGTCCATGGTCCCATTATCTTTATTTTGCCATCAGTCATCAAATGTACCAGTCCCTATCTAAGGGAATAAAAATAAGAGCAAAAAAATCAAAAGACATAATTTGTTCTCTTGGAATCCCAAGTTTATGTGTACAGAGAATGTTTATAGAGAAGATAAATCTAGGTTTTCTCACACAGTAACTGGCTCTTTGCAATATACTGCTTTTGGCACATACTGTCACTGCTTTTGATGTGTACTAATGCTTCACGGTGGCAGTTGTGAGGAAAGTTATTTGTAAACCTTTATATGTGATTTGTTCTGTAGAATCTTTAGATGTATCTTCATAAGCTAATTCTTTAGATGTGTCCTTTTGAAAGTAGGGATCCATAATACTCAGGATAGTATTTGAGAATAATGCTACAGTTTTTGTTATATTGAAAATGTTTATTGAAATCAAATTGAATTAAAAAAAACAACAACCTATATTTGTCAAGCTTATATATACAGGCTTAAGGACAATATTTTTATAATTGTTCCAAGTCCAATAATACAATGAACTTTACACAATAGTTACATTTTTTTCTGATTATTTAAATCTTATAAACTAAACTATCATTCTTAAACACTGGCAATTGGGAAGTGAGTTTGAAGTTTAGCAAAGTAAGTTATATGTGTCACATTTTTAAACAACAATTCCTTACTTTTTGAATGCTTCTGTGTTATTTTGGCATTTCAGATTTTTTTCATAAGTAGTTAGGGGAAAATTGAAACGTAATTACTATTGAGTCCAACATTGTGAAGCTGAGCTGTAGCTGTAGCTCAGTCTTGCCTTCTCATTTTTCTTGCAGACTATATCATGAATGAATAAGTATTCATTGTACAGAGTTATTTTTAGTAAAGTATTTTGCCAATGCATGGGACCTGTGGAGGGTACAGATTCTTTATATAATGGTTCACTATAAATTTTTTTTAAATTTTATATCCAGAAAGTAAACTCCTTGAGATAGCTAGATAGCTCAGTGAATAGAACATGGAATCCGAAGTCAGGAGCCAGGCCACAGATATTTAATACTTATTAGTTGGATGACCCTTAAGAAGTCACTTAAACCCAATTGCTTTGCTATTAAAAAAAAAAAAAATCCTTTTTTATATTGTAGAGTTGAGTTAATTTGGGAACTTAGGTGATGGATAAACAATGGTCAGAATTTTAAAATTTATCATTTTATCTTGTTCTGTATCTTATTAAATATTGATCCTTGTGCTGAAAATAATGGAATTGCTGTAACCCAACAGCAATTTGATGAGTAAAGTAAACCCTTTATAAGAGTTTTGGTCATCTGATCAAATTTAGTTTTATGGAGTCCAAACTGATGACAGACTTACTGTCTGAGAATACCAGTGCTTCCATTCAAGGTGGTAGTTTCCTTAACTATCCTAATGAATTAGAATCCTATAATCTGAGTTGGAAAAGATTTGAGACTATTTAGGCTAACCCTTACTAAAGCAATAGTGTCCTATAACATCCTTGATGGAGTCATCCAGACTTCAAAACCTACCCAGATGAGAAATTCATAGTCCCTGATTAAATTGAAAGTTACTCTTGATGAAATTATTTGGTATAATTTCCTAACTCACTCAGACTTTTAGGTCTATAGCTCTTTATGGATTTTTTTTCTCTTAATTCTGAGAACAATTATTGTTACCTTACTTTTACATCAGAGAAAGTTGAGGATCTGTTTAAGTGATTACCCAAAATGAGTTTATGACAGAAAAAAAGCCTCTGAGTTTTTTGTTTTTTTTTTTTTGATTGACTGTATACCTACTTTTTAACAAAGTGATTGACAGTGGCTTTCATTCTAGACACAATGTAGTGAAATGTGGGCTAGATAATTTTATGTAAGAGTCAAAAACTAGTAATTCTTACTAGATCTGTCCTTGAGATAATTTTAAAAGTTATCCCTTTCTATATTTTATTGAGAATCTATTAACTGAGAGAATACATATCATCTTAGTCCTCTTATGTTTCTGTGAGTTTCTTTTATGGAATGTTTCAAAAAAGTATGGTGCTGTAGAGAAAAGGGCATTAATAACAATTTGCTAATCCCATTCATGGAGGCAGCCAAATGGCTCTGTGAATAGAAAACTGCCCTGGAATCAGGAAAAATTGAGTTCAAATCTGGTCTTGACATTTCTGTATGGTCCTGGACAAATCACTTAACAGGATGGTTCATGGAATCACAAAGAGTGGGGCATAACTGAACAATAGCAACAAAGTTAAATTTACAGATGAGGCTGTTGTTTATCCTTTGTTTTCCAAGAAGACCATGACATCAGGAAGGTGATGCCATGACTTACAAGTGAATTGGATTTAACTGAAGGAGGGCTATGTAAAGTCACCAGCCTCACTTTCTCCTCCAGAGCCATCTGGGTCCAGTGGCAAGATACAGATGATGACCAGAGATGGCCATGGATGCAGTGGGAGATTTTGTTTGGTCATTTTAAAGCTAGGGTCTTTCTCAAGTCTGAGTTTGTTTGAGGCAGCACCCATTCAGTAATTAAGGATAGGTAAGAAAGGAGGCATAGAGTATGACATTTTTAACCTAGACACAGATGAGGCAAAACTAGGTGAATTCTCCAATCTAATTATTATCCCTTATAACAGGGATATGTAAAGTTTTTTATACTTGGGTTGAAAAAAATCAGCCATTGTAAGTATATAAGATAGAGGACATATAATAATTTATCTGGCAAATATGTGGGATTTTACTGGAAGTTTGATGAGAATCAATAATTCTGTCCTTGGAAAGTTATATGGAATATTTCACCCCTCAATTTTCAGAAGAACTTTGGGAAGAAAACAGAAAAAAACCAAGGGAATCTAGGATCTCTTTGAGATTCCAGTGATTTAATAGGATCCTTTGCAATACCCATAGATGTTTAGCTTAGAAAGAAAACAGAAGTACATAAACTGCTTTATGCTAAGAAGAGGAATTATATTTTTTTCTGGGCCCAAGAGAGCCCTAGAACACTATGTACAAATTACAAAAGGGAGGCACAATTATTTCTGATACAAACTTCTTAATAGAACTGTTCCAAAATTGGAATGAGCTATCTCCAAAAGTAGTGGGGTTGTATATTACAGAGAGAATTACATTTTTGTTTTTGTTCTTGATTTGCTATGTTGAAGTTAGTAATTTCTCACTGGAAAATGTGGGAAAGTTGTGGAGATTTAACGAATCTTATTTATAAGTTACTGATAACAATCTTTAACAGCTGTAGTTTATAAAGTTTTTTTTAGTCCAACAAGTGGGTTAATTAGGGCATTATGCTGCTACTAGAATAACTAGTTATGATTTTCCATGCAAGGGGCAGTTGGAAATGGCTTTTTAAGAGTCAGGCTTAAGATTATTATGAACATGGAGTTTAAGCATTCACATATCATTTCCCAAGAATTTCTGAAGATACAAGCATTGAATCCATAGAATTGTTTCAGGGAAACACTTTTTCCTCCTATATATTTATGTGTTTTTTACACTTAAATTGAATATTTTACTCTTCAAGCACAATTTGATCATTTAAGTCTAAATTGTTAAGTTTGGGTAAGCAACCAATTAAAATCTAAGTTGTAGGTAGTTTGCAAGACAACATGGATGGTGAAATTTGTAAGATAATCATTTCTAATCTTTGAGATTGCTAACGTTTGTGAATGTTTGGAATTAAGAACCATATACTTTCACTTGAATTTTGCCAGTAAAGATTTCATTAAATTATTTTAATATCCATTTTCATAAAACAGAACCATATTAAGCAGCTTAAGGTTCTATTAAAAAATGTTAGTCTTAACAAGGCAGAAAGGAAGGAAACAAGCATTTATTAAGCACCTACTTTATGCTAGGCCCTGTTCTAAGTGGTTTGCCAATATCTCATTTAATCTTTACAACTACTCCAGGAGGTAAACACTATTGTTGATTTCCGATTTCCAGTTTCCAGTTGAGGTAATAATAAAAACAGATTGTTTGAGAGTGCATTTGCTCCATCCACTGCACCATCTAGTTGCCTAAGGAAAATAGTTAAAGAGATAAGAAAGGGCAATTTTTGAAAGAAGACTGTTTTAGTCACTAGCTCTAGTGTAAGGTGAATATATGAAAGAGATATACTTTGTATAATAGGAATACAGATGATCAGAAAATCTTTCAGCCATTGATTTCAGTATCCTTTGCCTACCAAAACTTTTCTGAACTATAAGAAAGCAATGAAATAGAAGCATTTTTCCATCTTCTTTCCTTATTGTCTTTTCAAATTTTCATCTCAGATGAGTAATGGAAAAAGAAAGTAGTTTTATTTAAGACCCAGCTAATGATCTTAAAGTAATTAGCCAGTAAATTAAAACTTACATGATTTCTGTACTTCCTCCCACAGATGATATCATCAAATTGAACAAGAAGGAAGAAAGAAAGCAGAATTTTCCAAAATTGAATAGACGACTTAAACATACTGGTGCCCGGCAATTCAGGATGAGAGTAGCCAGATGGGGACTACAACAGCAGACTGGTAAGTGTTGAAAAGAAACCAATGTCTTTACAAATTCTAAATTCTCAATTCCTTTAACTTTTAAAAACTTGTTAAAATGTCCTTTCCCTTTTAATTCAGATGCCACTAACTAATATGCTATAAGGTAATGACAGGTTCTACTTGCACAGAAATATTCATAGCACCACAAATAAAAGTTGAGAGAGCTTAATTGATAGAGAAATGGTCAAACAAACTTTTAAAACATAAACGTGGTATGTTCCATAAGAAACTATGAAAAGGGGCAGCTAGATGGCAGTGGATAGAGCACCAGCCCTGAAGTCAGAAAGACCTGAGTTTAAATCTGGCTTCAGACATGTAACATTTCCTAACAGTGTGACCCTGGGCAAGTCACAACCACAATTGCCTCAGCAAACAAAGAAAGAAACTATGAACATAAATAATTTATCAAATCATGGGAAGATTTAGGAATGGATGCAGAGTGAAGGTAGGACCAAGAAAACAGTATACATAATGTTTGCAATAATGTATATGGAAACAGCAAAAAAACCAAAACTTTAATAAAATAAAATTATTTAACAAAATAAATAATATAGTAAGTAATTAAAATAAAAATTTACGCAAGTACTTTATAATCATCAGGCTCAAAAAGTGAGAAAATACACTTCTTTGCAAATGTGGTATGGAGCATGGTATTATCCGACTTAGCTGATATGTTGCTGAACTTTTTTTTCCCTCTCTTTTTTCATTCTTTAGAAAAAGACTTGGACCCTTTGGTAGATTCTGGGGAAGAGGAATGTATTTGGAAATGAATGTGATGCAGATTTTTTAAAAAAAATTTTTTTTTTTTTTTGAAATTGTCAATTATATAGGTTTCTTTTCTAAAAGTTTTTCTGTACAGCAAAGAAAATGACAACAGCTTCTCTAAAGGGTACAGGAATTAACTGGAGTTCATCCTTTCAATTTATTGGGAGAAGAGAATGATATCCAAATCACAGAATTTAGTGCCAGAAAGGATCTTCAAGGTCATCTCATTTTGTAAATGAGGAAATTGTAGCCTGGAAAAGAAAAATGATTATCATTGTCACATAGCTAGTAATTGTCATAGCTGGGACAGAATCTCAAGCTTCTGGCTCTTGATGCTCACTACTTTTTGCTATATTACACTTCTGAGGAGGGAAAATTTCCTGAATTTTACTGCTTTTAAATGAGAGGACATTTAAAGTTAAGCACAGTGCTTAACACACAAGCTTTAATAAATGCTTGTTCCTTTCTATTTTTTTATGTATAGCCACTGCAAAATTTAAAGGGTAAAAAGTAGTTACAATGTACATGGAAAATGATAAAGATGAAAAAGGATAAATTAGTGTATTTGGGGACATGTGACTAGGTAACACTTGGAAGTTATTTTAGATATGTCAGCATATTATTTTTGACCATTGCACATAGCCTATTGGTCACAGTCATACAGATCAGCTGTATCAAACTCAAAGCCTGAAAAACTTCCTAATGAAGCTGGAACCAGATTTAAAATGTGATTGAAAAATATTTAGCAAAGTAGGGAATCTCTTACTATATGAATTTGATACTTCTGGTGTAGATATCTTTGTTGGATGACAAGTAAGTTAACCTTTTCTGGTATTTTAGAATGAATAGTAATTAAAATCACTGAAAGAAATTTCTAATGTGGTGCTTAGCTAAAATGACAATGTTCCCAGCGCGTTCTTATTTATCCCTTAAGGTTTAAGCTCTGAACCTAGAGTTGAGAAATCACTAAGGAGATCACATTATTTCCAAGGTTGCTGGGCAACAGAAAATTCCTTTCAGACTGGTAGAACAATTATAAAAATGTTGGTTTTGTTTGAATTGTTACTTTTTAAAAAAATCATACTCTTATCTCCTTCTAGCCATTCTTAGATGGTGTTCATATACTTGAAAAAAATTTTTTGTAATGTTAGTCAATGTGACTTGAAAGAGACTTAGTGATTTTAGTAGTCTTTGCTTTTCATGTTTTATGCTATAATGAAATTTGCAGATTGAACCTTTGAGTTATTCAGGAGCTTGAGGATCTAATGGGTAACTCAATTGGTAAGAAAGAGGAAATAGAAAATAGCTAGTATAGTAAGAATGAATCCGTTAAAAAAAAAAAACCCAACCAACCAAAACCTTGTTAGCATGTTAAAAAATGAAATGATATAAAGTTTTATATTACCGTTGAGAGGGAAAGATATATGATAATATGTCTCTCTATTGCCTAGATAAATATTTCCATCAGAAATTAGTAGTGGTAAATTTTTAAAAGTTAATTTTCTACCACTTTTTTGCTCTGAAAAATATATTTTGTATTATAATTTCGTTTTGCAATGATTTTGTTTTACATAAGGTGTTTGTATGTTGACTATCTTGCCATTGGAACATTGAAGTAAAGATTGAATAGCAACAAATGCCAATGAATCTATGATCTTATTTCTATGCGGTACACTTTATGTACTGTATATTGAAATTCATCTAATGACTTATCCACTTGTCCATTCTATAAAAGTCCTTTTATAAATTTTCCTTAGGAGCGCCACCCAATGTTCTGGGAATTTTTTTATAGTTCCCTTGCTGTTTGTGGATATTAGTGGAACAGTTTTCTTTTGCTTTCATTATATGACTGATCTATTATTTGTTTCTAGTCATATATTTTAAATGACATCTTTTACACTGATTTTCCTGTTTAGTTCCTTATTTGTAATAAGTTAGAGAGTATTCACACCTGTAGGACTTCTCTTTGCCTTTTGGATAACACTTTTCTTTTTTTATTCTTTTTTTTTTTTTTAATAGTTTTTTATTTACAAGTTATATGTATGGGTAATTTTACAGCATTGACAGTTGCCAAACCTTTTGTTCCAATTTTTTTCCTCCTTTCCCCCAGCCTCTCCCCTAGATGGCAGGATGACCAGTAGATGTTAAATATATTAAAGTATAAATTAGATACACAATAAGTATACATGACCAAACTGTGATTTTGCTGTACAAAAAGAATCAGACTTGTACAATTAGCCTGTAAAGGAAATCCATAATGCAGGCAGGCAAAAATATAGGGATTGGGATTTCAGTGTACTGGTTCTTAGTCATCTCCCAGAATTCTTTCTCTGGGTGTAGCTGGTTCAGTTTATTACTGCTCCATTGGAACTGATTTGGTTCATCTCATTGCTGAAGATGGCCAAGTCCATCATATAGTATTGTTGTTGAAGTATATAATGATCTCTTGGCCCTGCTTGTTTCACTCAGCATCAGTTCGTGTAAGTCTCTCCAGGCCTTTCTGAAATCATCCTATTGGTCATTTCTTACCAAACAATAATATTCCATAACATTCATATACCACAATTTATTCAGCCATTCTCCATTTGATGGGCATCTACTCAGTTTCCAGTTTCTGTCCACTACAAAGGGGGCTGCCACAAACATTCGTGCACATACAGGTCCCTTTCCCTTCTTTATGATCTCTTTGGAATATAAGCCCAGTAGTAAAACTGATGGATCAAAGGGCATGCACAGTTTGATAACTTTTTGAGCATAGTTCCAAATTGCTCTCCAGAATGGTTGGATGTATTCACAATTCCACCAACAATGTATTAATGTCCCTGTTTTCCCATATTATTATTGAATGAATGAAAAAGTATTGTATTATTATTATAGCTTTTTATTTACAAGATATATGCATAGGTAATTTTTCAGCATTGACAGTTGTAAATCCTTTTATTCCAACTTTTTCCCTACTTTCCCCCACTCCTTCCCCCAGATAGCAGGTTGACCAATACATGCTAAATATGTTAAAGTTAACTACAATATACGTATACATGTCCAAATAGTTTTTTTGCTGTATAAAAAGAGTCAGACGTTGAAATAGTGTACAATTAGCCTGTGAAGGAAATAAAAAATGCAGGCGGACAAAAATAAAGGGATTGGGAATTCTATGTAGTGGTTCATAGTCCTCTCCCAGAATTCTTTTGCTAGGCGTAGCTGGTTCAGTTCCTTACTGTTCTATTGGAACTGATTTGGTTCATCTCATTGCTGAAGAAGGCCACGTCCATCAGAATTGATCTTCATATAATATTGTTGAAGTATATAATGATCTTCTGGTCCTGCTCATTTCACTCAGCATCCATTCATGTTAGTCTCTCCAGGCCTTTCTGAAGTCATCTTGCCGGTCATTTCTTACAGAATAATAATATTGCATAATATTTATATACCACAATTTATTCAGCCTGAATGAAAAAGTATTACTACATCATGCTAAGAACTGAGAACACAAATACAAAGAAGAATAGGTGCTCTCCTCAAGAAACAGTCTTTAAATTTTGGGGGTTTTTAAAACATGGTTTAAAAATATTATCCACTCCTTACCTCTCTCTCCCATCCTAACTTATAACAACAAAGTACAATTAGTTGGATCAAAAAATCCTTAGAATTCCAGTGCCTAATTTTATAGCACTTAAGTATATATTGCTGCTTTATTTTAAGTATATACTATTGCTTTATTGGTGAGTCAGTTATACAGAATGCCAACATAAAATCAATTACTGAATAAAATAAATTTTAAAAAATCAATTTGATTTTCTCAATTTGCTCAAACCTGATCTATTAGGATTTTTTAAAAAGAAGGAAATGGATGAACACCCATCAACTTAAATTATATCCTTTCCTAAAAGTATTTTTAAATAAAAATAGAAATCAATTTTCCAAAAAGAGACCAAATGAGTCTAGTACTATAATAAATAAATGATTTCCTTGGCAAGGTGAGAAATGATAATGAAGGACAATGTTGATTGCAAATTTAAATTTATTTTTAATTTTTTTCACAGAAAATGGTTTAAATTTTAGAAGCAGTCCCATCTCATAAAAGTGAAAAGCAGTAGAAGAAAAAGTATGCTAATTATATTCATTATACATATGCTAAAAATTTCTGAAAATTTCTGCACCTAAGAGAAACAATGATTCAATAATTTTTTAAAATCTTAGGAAGACTTACACAAACTGATTGGGAGAGGGGAGAAAACCAAGAGAACCTCATATCTAACAATCACAATAATGTAAAGAAGAAATAACAATGAAAAAAAATCGAGGCTTATCATTGCAGTGATCTATTCCATTTTCTATATAATATTTCTGTTGATACCTCCTCATAATCTTCTCACCTCTGGGCCAATTGTAATTCTTTCCCTTTTTTCCTATTTTATTTTTTAAATCAAGAACTGTCTGGCAGCTATCAACAAACATGATTATTCTTATAAAATAGGAACAGCAAAAGAGAACTGCAAAAGAAATTGAATCAGGGGTAGCTAGGTGGCGCAGTGGATAGAGTACCAGCTCTGCAGTCAGGAAGACCTGAGTTCAAATCTGTCCTCAGACGTAACACTTCCTAGCTGTGTGATCCTGGGCAAGTCACTTAACCCCATTTGCCTCAGGGGAAAAAAAATTATGTGTAACTTTATAAAGTAAAGAACAAGCTAAATAATTCAAATATTCTCCCATATCCCTATGTGTATTTCTGCATTCCCCCTTCCCTCTGTTTTAGCATTTATTCAGGTGTATTTTTTTTTGTGGGGGGAGAGGGGAGGTGTTGTTGAGCATTGCTGTTCTTCCCCCATAACAAAGAAAAAATTCAGCGTCCCTTCCTTGTAACAAATAATGTAGCTAAGCAAACCATATTCATACATTGGCTATTAGAAAATACATGTTTCATTCTAAATCTTTTGCCCACTACCTTTCTCAAGAGTTGGGAGATAATGCTGAATTATAAATCTTTCAGAGTCATGGTAATTTATTGTATTCATCATCATTTTTTAAAATTCTTTCAAAATTGCTTTCTTTTAGGGGCAGTTAAGATGGCACAGTGGATAAAGCACCAGCCCTGAAGTCAGGAGGACCTGAGTTCAACTCTGGCCTCAGACACATAACACTTCCTAGCTGTGTGACCCTGGGCAAGTCACTTAACTCTAATTGCCTCAGCAAAAAAACCCCAAAATTTCCTTTCATTTACAGTGGTGTTTTTATATAAATTGTTTTTCTGGTTTTGCTTATTCGTTTGGCAGTAGTTTATATAAATTTTCTTAGTTTTGTCATGGTCTCTCTTTTTTATTGTTTCTTGTAAAATAATATTATATTACATTAATATATATCATAATTTAGACAGTCAATTGTTAAACTCCTTTGTTTTCACACAAAAGTGCTGCTATTGTTTTGGGGAGATGGATAAGTCATTCCACCTCTTATCTTTGATATCTTTTTGAGTTATAGTCCTAGTGGTGTGGCTGGGTCAAAGCATATTCCTAATTTACTTTTGATTAGTTTAGCTCCATATTTTAGACAGTAGCTGGATAATTTTATAGGTCTACCAGTAGCAAATTATTTGTGTCTTTCAAATAAACCTAGTTTTTATTATTTTTTTTTATTATAGCTTTTTATTTTACAAGATTTTTGCATGGGTAATTTTTCAGCATTGACAGTTGCAAAACTTTTTGTTCCAACTTTTCCCCTCCTTCCCCACCACCTCTTCCCTCCAGTTGGCAGGTTGACCATGTTAAATATGTTGAAGTATATACAATATATGTATACTTGTCCATACAGTTATTTTGCTATACAAAAAGAATTGGACTTTGAAAAGTGTACAATTAACCTGTGAAGGAAATAAAAAATGCAGGTGGACAAAAGTAGAGGGATTGGGAATTCTGTGTAATGGTTCATAGTCATCTCCCAGAGGTTTTTTGCTGGATAAACCTAGTTTTTAAAAAAATCATTTTTTAACACTGTTTGTAGCTACTATATCAGTCATTTTGCTTGTGAGCCTTGACTTGGAAATTATATTCTCTCTGGTCCAGTCAGAATTAGAATGAAATAACTTCTATGATCTGCACATATTACATTAAAAAATATGTATAAGCACCTACTGGATTCAAACTATCTAGCACATATCTCAAAAAATAATACTGCCCTCGGTCTTTAAGAATATAATATTCTCTGGTGATGGTTGCAACATGTACATCAGTAAGTATAATGAAAGGTAAGAAATTACAGGAGCAAAAGAAAGTATAAGGGCCTTGAGAGTGGGTACTATCTTTTTTTTTTTTTTTTTTTTTTTTGCCATTTCATCTTACTATCAAACCTTACGTGTAAGAAAACAATGATAATGTGTTGGAACAGAGAGATCCAAAAAAATTTGAAGAGGAAAATAATGCTTTCTCTCTGAGGTAATTGGGGAAGGCTATGTGGAGGAAGTGATCTTTGAGTTGAGTCTTAGATGAAGATGGCAGGATATATTCTGCATGGCAGTATTGGAATGAGCCCTAGTCGGGTCTCTGTAGTTAGGGTCAGGGGAAGAAAAATAGATTATTGTTGCCTCCTAGTTCAGGCAGTGGGGGGTCTTGAGTTGTGGTAGACAGGACATGGTTAACCACATACCTAGTTGCAAGGAATTTGAGTCCTAGTAGACAGGATGCCAAGAAGCTTGAGTTCTGCCACATGTTTGTTTTCCTCAAAATTTGGCCAGTGGTTAAGAAATAAACATCTCCCTTGAGAGGGTCTCACCATAAGCAGAGAACAAACATCTTCCCCCTAGCCCTACTTCTTCTTATAAAATACCCATCCTGAAGTACCCCTTTAGAGCAAACAATGTGTGATGCTGCTTGAATCTTGTCCTGCTTTATATGACACTAAAGTCTTTTCCTTTGAGAGACCAGTCTGATGTCCAGTAATTCTTAGCTATCAAACCTGCTTCCCTACTGTAGTATCAGATGAAATATTGAGTTTAGAGTACAATTAGTCAATTTGGTTGGAAAGTATAGTGTATGACCTTATAAAACATAGAATAATGTAACATAACTCTGGAATGACAACTTGGAGTCAGTTTATATAAGGGTTTTAAATGCTGGACTAAGAAATTTGTATTTTGCTGTAGAAGAGGAATGCCCTGAAGAGTTTGAAGCTGGGAAGTGTCAGTCAGATGTGTATTTTAGAAAAATCATTAGTGGGGAGCAACTTAAAAATAATTATAGTGGTGTAGATAAGAGGTAATGAGGACCTCAACCATGCTGTGGGCAGTGTGAGAAGTGGAAAGAGTGGTTGTGAGAGTGGCTGTGGAGATAAAATCCAGGATCTTAGTGCGCACTTAATTAGATTTGAGATGTGAAAATAAAGATGACTGGATCTATGAATCTGGATGGGGGGCAGTACGCAACAAAAATTGGAGAGTTGAAGAAATCAGATTGGGAAAGGGGAGTATTAAGTTGAATTTTTTGGCATGTTGAAATCAGATTGCAAGAGAATTGAGATTTATTTAGGAGATGGACAGTGGAAGTAGATAGGGAAATGGATAGTGCATATAGTCTTTTTCTTTTCAGGAATTTTTTAGTGAAAGTAAAGAAATAGGAATTGATGATCGTTGAACGTTTTTTGGTTGTTTCTTAAGGTTAGAGGAATTTTGTTCTATATGACAAATTCTTAAAAACCCCTGAAAGAAATAGGATTGAGGGTAGACATACAAACAGATTATCCTGGACAAGTTAGATTAGATTACATTAGATCTGGACAAGGTATGTTAATCATAGAATTTATAGAATTATAACTGAGATGGACTCCAGGGGTCATCCATTCTTACTATTTTATGGGAAAGGAAATTGAGAACAAGATATGGTTAAGTGATTTGATCAAAATTACAGTGCAAAGTATATAGCAAAGACAAAAAATAGGTCTTATAACTTCCTATATAGTAGGCTTACTACTTCCACACACTCAGAAATTCAACCAGTCAGTCACGAAGCTTTTACTATTAAGGTTCTATGTGCCAGGCACCACACTGTTCTCTTGATAAAAATGATGAAGAGTGAAACTCTTCCTTTCATGAAAGTTAGATTCAAGGTGAAGGTGCATGTACATATGTAGAGAAATATAAAGTCCTAAGGAATGACAGTGTCAATTGAGGAGCATTGGTAAAGATTTTAGGTCGCTTTTTGAAGAAGTGGAGACTCTGAGGCAGTAGCATTGAAGCAGTACATGGATGGAGGATAGCTGATTTAGCCATGGAGATCCAACATGGTATGTTGTGTGAGAGGAACAGGGAGGAGGCTGGAGAGGGCTCCAGGAAACCTTGAAAAATGGTATAGGTAGAGCAAGGCTGGGGCCAGGTTGGGCAGGCTCCAAAAAGCAAATCAAGCTATTTGTATTTCATCTAGAAATAGTGGGGTTAGGAGTTAGGAGAATGATATGGTCGGGTATGTTCTTAAGGAAAATCAAAGGATATAGGACTAGGTGAAGATGTAGAGGGCTTCTGAGGTGTGTCTTGGAGTGAAAGAAGCCCATTGCAGATTGCCTTTATTTTCTACTATTGCTTTTAATGCATTAACTTGTTTAGTAGCTTCATCATAACATTAACACATTAAACATATAAATACCCATCTTTTTCATACTTAATTTTTTTTTTTAAATTCAAGTTACATAAGCAATGGGGTGGTGAGTAGTGTTTGATCAGTGGATTGAACATGTTAGGGTCTATAATTAGGTTAAACCTAATCCTTGATTATTAAGTTATTATCCTTGATAATTAAGCTCTAGAAATAGAATTGTTACTGGTTGATGATTTTGTGCATAATTATTCCTTAAAGATTGCTTGCAGTTTTATCCTGGAAACTTCAAATGTAAATCCATTTATCAGACAGAGACTTTGTAGAATACTTAATCCCAGTGATTTATGTTTCAGGATTTTTCATTAAACTCTTCATGCTGTGATTTATGATAGTATATTGAATTCATAGAAGCAAGTATGTATTTTACATGCTATATTCCTTTTATGTCTTTAAAAAGTCTTGTGGACATCTTTTGTTCTTATATATTGGTTTTTTTCTGGATATAACAAATAAAAACAATTGACTGTGGCATTTGGAGCACTAGATCTGGAATCAGGAAGACCCATCTTGCTGAATTCAAATTTGACCTCAGGCACTTAATAACTGTATAATACCTGGGTAATTTACTTGACCACTATCTGCCTCAATTTCCTCATCTGTAAAGTAGGGAGCATACTAATGTCTACATCTCAGGATTGTTGAAGATCGAAGGAAATAATCTTTGTAAAGAGTGTGCATAGTCTGGCATGTTGTAGGCATTTTTTTTTTTAATAGGTGCTTATTCTCTTTCCCCCAATTAAAACCAATTGATTTATTACTATAATCTAACATTTATAAAACTCAGCATCTGTAGTCTGCAATCTAAGGAAAAAGAAGAAAGTTTCTTCTCTGGGTCCAAGATTATTTGTTACAGTGAAATAGGGCTTACCTTCCTTTAGTTTTAGCTGACACTTTTAATAGAACTGAAAAGGACTTTACTGGCTAGAGAGTCCATCACTCCCCTCCTTTGATTTTGCCAGTCACAAAGGAAGTAAATAGTAGAGTTGGCATTTGAATCTGAGTCTTTTGACTATAAATCCGTGCTTTGTTTTCATTTTCATTATTGTCTTCAATGTACATACTGTTGTCCTATTCTCCCAATGCCTGGAAAGTATGCTGGACTTAGAACCAAAGAATGTGGGTTCAAATCCTGTTTCTGTCACCTACACTTTCTAAATTTCAGTTTTCTTATCTATAAAGTTGTTTCCACTGAGTAACATCTAAGGCCCCATAAAAGTTGAAATCCTTTTTCTTAGAATTTTATACAACTTGATGCAGTGTCATTTTCAGTAAACTCAGTTATAATGACTTCTCTATTATAGTTCTTAGCTTTTATTGTTTAATAAGTCATTTTTTCCCCATAAGGGAAACCCAGTATTTTTTTCACTAAACACCCACATATACTTATAATGGTGCCATTTGGGGCAAATATTTAACCTGTTTGAGTTCTATTTTTCTCAGATCTATAGAATAAAAGATTATATATATCGTACTGGATTGTCATAAATTTGGAATGATATAAATATAACCTGAAAATTCATATAATGTAATTTTATTATGTCTTGGAAGACAAGATTGTGGTTATTAAATTTTCGGAAGAAACAAATATTTGTATTAGTACTCATTATTAAAGGTATTTCTAGAAAGTTATTTTTAAGCATCATTGATGCTTTTGTTTTTAAAACCATAGTGTCATAGGTTGGATGATCTTGGATTGGATTTGGAAAGGGCTCTTATTTCTCTTCTCCCCAATTCCCAATTGCAACTTCACTTGTAACCAAAGAAAAATCTTAAAAAATCAGTAGACAAGATGACCTTAATTGTGTGTTTTTGTGTATTGCATTCCATGTCCATACTTGATAGTCCATTGATCAATATATTACCATATTTACCTGAAATCTTATGGTGCTATTAAGATTTTGTTAGATTAAGGTAGCCAGTTCAACTCATTTGTCCTTCTAACTGTTGTATATGGTACATATACTATGTCTGTTTTTTTGTGGCCACAAAAAAAGAGAGGCAATGTTTTCTGATTTCATTCTGTTATTAGAATGTTAGTTTGAATGTAGGTTCATATCTGTAACCTAAGGACTTAAATGCATTTTCTTTTATTTATGTTCCGTGTCAGAAATTTGTGAACAGAGAAGTGGGCCAATATTGTAGCCAGGTGAAATGTGTAGTGTCTGAAATGTCTAGGGAGCCCTTGAGGTGTGTCCTCACTACTATTTGTACTATGTGGTTTTCTCTTTTATACTGTACATTAATAATTTAAAGGACATCTTAGCATTAATGTATTGATGAATATGTACAAGTAGGAAGAATAGAGCATATTTTTGGTTTGGGGGTAAAATGAAACCAAGAATAAAGTGTTCCATGATGAAATGGCTAAATGCAATGATAATGTGACATCTGAGGTTTTGACCAGGTTTCCTCTGACCTATGTAGGTCTGCATAAGTTGTGAGGAGAGATGGGGCAAGCTGCCTAATTTTGGGATAGTACTATCTCAGTGCTCTTTGTATATTCATTTTGTAATAGATATCATCACTGTGATTAAAGTAGTAAGGTTTGAGCAAGAAGATTGGGAGACTTGATTTATCTGATGGAAGGAAGGAATCTTACAACTAAATTCTGTAGGCATCTGTAGGATGACTTTATTCTCCATAAATCCACCTTTTGGATATTGCTGTTTCTCTAATGCTGTGAAAAGAAGTACATTATTCCTTCCACATCGTGACTTTTCCCATTGCAGTTTCAGTGTTAGCAAGGTCAGCACAAGAAATTAAATAGGAATTTATTGGGAAGTTTTGTGGAAGCTTCAGATGACACAAAGGCCATCAGACAACAGAGAAAAAGCTTAGAAACTCAACAATAGCATAAAATATGTGTATTAGGTAATATTTACATATTTTTATTGTTCAGTGCCATAATAATTTAGGCTTCTTCACTGGCACAAAGGGAAGGCCAAAAAAGTTTATACAGGTTTATTTAAAACATAGGGGTGCTGTTCCCCTAACCCCCGCAGTGTAGTAGTTATCAGAAAGAAGGTCTTAAATAATTTCAACTTACAGTGAAAGGTCCCCATGGATATAGAGTATATTGAGATCCTCAAAGGATTCTAAATAGATGTTTGAATTTTCTTCTTCACATGTTTATCTGCTGGTTTCTATTCTACAATGTGCAAAAATGTCCATATCTCCCAAAGAAGAAGAGGGTAACTTAATCTAACAATACTCTTCCTCAATGACTTTTTATTCTAGGCCTTAGCAGCCTCCTTGTATGTTTTTTTCTTCTATAATTGACTATTTTGCGTCTATTTCATCTCATTAGGTTTTGGTAAAAATGCTTTGGGCCGAAGAGGAAGAACAGGTCCTGGAAAAAGACGTTCATATGGAGTTATCACTGGTCTGGCAGCTCGGAAAGCAAATGGGGTTCGTAAAGGAATCAACCCTGTTAATCGACCATCTTTAAGTGAGAAGGTAGGGTGATGGCACTACATTAAAAATAATAATGTTTCTCTTACACATCCATTTGCCTTTACTCCTCCCCCATTTTGGTTTGGAATTGATGTATACAAAACTAGTATCTTAGTCCATGTTAAAGTGCTTCAAAAGAACTGTTGTTTTTATTGATGTCAGTACTGTTCACATTGTGGATAACCTTAGGAAATATATGGTTAAAATATTTAATATCTGGTGACTATTTAGTGAGGAGTCTTTGAATTTGAAAGAAGCTTCATCTTTAAATTCTTGGAATCCTTAGTTCATGTCTGGGGTTTTGTTTTAAGTTTTTTCCAGCTTAGGAGAACCTGTTAGATATTGTGCTTTGATGATATGACATAGGTTCAAGAAGTCAAGCTCACATCCTTACCAGGATTAGCATTGTGCCTAGCATTTGAGGACAAGATCAGCTATTGAAACATAATAAATTATTATTTTTTTACGGTATTGTTACATGTGCATCTACTTATAAAAGTACTAAATAAGTACTCTCCCAGAAACTATTCACCAGTCTTTAAAATTAGAAATAGCTTTTTTAATGCAAACCTTAACTAAGTTTTTTTTTTTTTTTAACATTGGCCCTTAAGTCTGTTCTTCAAAATCATTATAATCATTATAATGGATAAAAAAGATTATAGGAGTGCTCAAAATAATTTTTAAAAACACTTTTCCAAAAATTTAATTTACCAGACTATTTAATTGCTTACAAATGATTGTAATGTTTCTTAAAATAAATTATCAAAGAAACCCATTACACAACATTTTCTTTTCAAGTGTTGTTTTCCTGAAGGCTGTAAAATAAAATACACACTGACAAAAAGGAAATCTTATTCAAATTTTTTGTTAAATTCACTTCCACTCTTCCAGTTAGTATGTTAGTGTAGTTTGACCCAAATGACTGGAGGGGAAAGTGAGATAGGTGACCTTCCACAGCCCTCCCTCACTTTAATCCAATTCACTTGCATATCATGGCATCACATTCCTGATGTCATGGTCTTCTTCGAGAATGAAAGTCAAACAACAACAAGAAGAAGCAGTTTTACTGTTATAAAAGTGAATGATTTGATTCACCCATAAATTGAATAAAATAAAATTAATATACTCTCTTTGATCAACCTCACTGTAAGCAACTGGGCAAATGGCTCTATTCAGTATTTCTGTTCAAAATAGTGCTTTCTCTGTAGTTGATTTAAAACTGAAAAAGGTGAAAAATATACTTGAATTTCTAGTAAGCCAGTCTTAAAATAACAATTCTTTTTTTTTTTTTTTTAATAGCTTTTTATTTACAAAACATATGCATGGGTAATTTTTCATCATTGACCCTTGAGAAACCTTATGTTCCAACTTTTCCAACTTCCTTCTCCTCACCCCACTCCCTTAGATGGCAGGCAGTCCAATACATGAATAACTACATTCTTTATCTGGTCCATCATAGGATTTAGAACTGGGACTAATCACTTATAGAGGTTAGAATTTGTATTATTAGAATGTCTTCAGTTTTAATGAGTTTAGAATAATTTAGAATAAGAAGGAACCTTAAAGATCCTGTTTATTTTTTCAGCTTCTAAAACAAATTTAAATAAATGTTGTATATTTCTTACCTTTGCTATTTTATTTTACCTGCTTGAGATATATGTGTGTGTGTGTGTGTGTGTGTGTGTGTGTGTGTGTGTGTGTGTATATAAAAATGACTTTTGTCATCCTGATGTTTTGAATTATGGATTTTTTGGTATCATTTGTCTGATTAAATAAACATACTTTTCTTTTGAAGGAATTCCTTTTTTTCATTTACTATTTTCAGTAGTACCAAAAACTTGAGGTTATCTAATTGAAACTTCTTGTTCTAAAGACAAAAACTTATCTAGAAACAGAAATTCTCTGCTTGAGTCAGTCAAAAAATCTTTGCTAGGTACTGTGAGATAGGAGGTAGTCATTTTTCTCAAGGAATATAAAATCAAGTAATTGTATAATATAACCTACTAGAAGAGAGATCTATGAAGTTCTCTTAATTTCCTTAATCTTAACATCACTCCTAAGTATTTAGTTAACATGTTTTAAGAATTCTGTAATTCTTTTATCCAGCCATATTTTTTTTCCAGGCAATTACTCCTTATGCCTACATACTCTATCCTCCTAATTCTTCACCCTTTATTGAACTACTCTTGAATCTTTTGATCTCATGTCATGTTAGCAGTCATAGACTTATCAAATCCCAGCCTGGTTTACTAGGAGATTCTTTGTTTCTATTCACATGTTACTGAACATTGCTGGAGTTATGTCACACAATCACACTGACTGGATTCATTGTAAATGTTATCTGATCTCAAGTGGCTGCTCAATGCAGCAAGTCAGTCCTATTCCCTAGTTGATTTTCTCTCTCACTGTAGCATCTTCAAAGCTTTCTTTTCTCTCTCCACTTCCCCTTCTCTGTACCTTCTGAACTTAGTATCTTATAGCTCATACTTAACTGCCATTCACTTCAAACTCTTGCTCTCCTCACTCCTTTTGTCTCACATTTCCTCAATATCCCCCACTGGCTCTTTAATCGGTGATAAAGAATTGGTCTTGACCTTTATCCTGGACAAGGTCAATTCATTACTGTATACCCTTAGTCCCAGCCCCCCCTATCATGTGCAATAAATTGTTAACACTATCATTCCCTTATCTTGTCTTCAAATATCTATCCGTTGGCTCCTTTTCTACCATGTACAAAAATGTCCATATCTCCCATAGCCTTAAAAAAAATGCTTACTAGAGGCTATCATCCTATATCTCCTCTCAGTTAAATGCCTTGAAAAATGTATCTGTATCTTCTCTTATTCCTAAACCCTTTGTAGTCTATTCTGACCTATTGGGACTTAAACTGTATTTTTCAAAGTTATAAGCAATCTCTTTATTACCAGACTTAATGGCCTTTTCTCAACCTTCATCCTTGATTTCTTTGCAGAATTTTACCCTCTTGATCACCTTGTCTGAGGTGCTATCTCTTTTTTGGGTTTTCTCATTTCTCCTATCCATCTTGACTCTTCAGATTCTATTCCTGGCTCTTTATCGTATTATGCTGATTAGCAAAGGTTCTCTTCTGGCCTTCTCATTTCTATTTCTTTTGTGCCATTTGGTGATCTTATCAGCTCCTTTACTTTCAGTTATCTTTATGCAGATAACTCAGTTGTTTATGTCCAGCCCTAGTTTCTTTTCAGAGTTTAGTCTTACATCATGAATAGCTTATTTGACGTTTTAAACTGTGTCCCATAGGCATTTCAAAAGTAACATGTCCCAAAGTGAACTTCTCTCTAAACTCATCGCAATTCTTCTTGTGTGATCTTTTGTGTCTTCAGTTTTTTTCCCCCTATATATCCAGTTTTCAAACTTTGCCATTCCATCCATAATATCCCATGTCATGTCTTGTCTCCACTCACAAAGGCACTACTCTGCTTTGTTTACAGAAACCTTTTAATTGGGTCTTCCTTCCTCAGGTTTCTCCCTAGTCCAATTCATCTTATACGTAGCTATAAAAATGATTTTTCTAAAATACGTTCTGACGACCATGTCATTCCTACTCCTCTCACTTTAATAAATTCCATTGGCTTCCTGTTAAATCTAGGATCAACTATAAACTTCTTTCTTTGGCATATAAAGCTTTTTACAGCCTGTCCTCTTGCTGTCATATCACTCTTACATATTGTTCTCTCCATGCATTTTACAGTCTAGTCATATGGGCACACTTGCTCTTTCTTACTGGCAGTGTTCTGTCTTCCATGTCCATGCACAATCCTTTGTACTGATTGTTCCCTTTGTTGGAAATACCGCTTCTTTTCACTTTCACCTTTTAGATACCAGGATTCTTCAAAAACTTAGCTGGTGTCCTATCGTGCAAGTCTTTGTTTTGGTTTCTTCCCATTTGCTTAGTGTATTCCCTTCAAAAGTTATCTCATATTTACTTGATATGAATCTTGACGATATCTGCTTTCATGTTTTATTCCCTGTTATAATGTATATTCAGTATTTACTGTTCTTAACATAGTGGTAATACTAAATAATTTAGATTATTCTAGGTAATTGAACTCAGCCCTGATGTTGTTAAATGCCTAACCCAGTAAATTGGCTTAGTATAGTTGGAGAAGGGAATATTCTTATCAAAGAGAACATGGAGGCATGTGTGAGTTTGGTGTGTTAATAGAAGGATAAGAAAGACTAGTCATATAGCATATGCTATGAAATACAATTGAATAGGTAGTACAGGCTCCTCATTTTGCAGATGAGGAAGGACAACTGGAGAAATTAGGTGATTTTGCTACTAATGGCCCCAAATTTAATAAGTAGCAAAACTGGGTTTCCAATTCAACTCAATTGAGACAAATTTCTGTATGGCCTTGGGAATGAGAAAGGGTATTAAAATTTGATATTGTGATCTATAATAAAGCACTTTTTAAAACAGTTTTTAGTACAAGTGACAAGATGCAAAAGCAAAGGAAACCTAGCTTAGTAGCATTGTTAAAGAATTAATCAGAATGATGAGGGTCAGGAGTTAAGGGCAACTTTTAAAGAAAATATAAAATTATATATTTTTTAACTTAGAAGTACTCTTAATATTGTGCTATGTGTGACTTACTACTTTATTTCATATATGTATATAAATTTGGTTTTTTTTTAAAGTAAAATAGACTTGATAAGTATTCTATTTTTAGAAATTAAGTGTATTTAAAAATCATAAGTATAAAATTAGTCAATTGCAAGCATTGGTCCAGTTGATATCTGTGATATGTTAGAACTACGCATTGCCATTCATTAAGGAGTCTTCATCCAGAGCCCATGAACTTGTTTTTTTGTTGTTATTGTTTGAGGTTTTTGTTTTTGTTTGTTTTGTTTTAGTATTTTGGAATTGTTTTCAGTATTATTTAGTTTCCTTTGTGATCCTATAAATTTTGGGGTTTTGCATTTAAAAACATTATGATGGAGGCCTATAGACATTACCAGATTGTCAAAGGGGGCTTTATGACACAAAAACCATGTTCTAAAGAATGCATAATATAAATAAGAGACATAAAAAAGGAAACTAAATAGAGGGGTTAAATATATTGCATAAATCTGCATTTAAGATATAGAGACTAAAATTTAACACTTTTATTTATACCATGAGAATTAAATGTTTTCTTTCTTACAGTTTTTAGGCTTATTTTTAATTAAGCATACTATAAACTTAGTAAGAATTTAATTTTTTTTTTACCTGAAGAACAACCTTTATGCAATATTTTCATTTTTTAAGAGGATGTGTTTACATTTTTGTTTTTGCTAAGAGTGTTGTTTTAGCTAATGTTACAGAGTTGCCCCATACTGTCTTCACTTAAACATTTTTTCAGCAATAGCTCATATTTTTATTCATTCCATTTGACACATTCATTCAGCATTTATTAAAGGCATTTTTGGACAGAGTTCTGTCTAAGGCCCTGGGCATATTACAAATGTTAAGTGAAAAAGGGAGCTCTCTCTAGAGAGTAAAAAAAAGGCAGAAAATATAAATAATTGTGTACCATTATGATTTATATAATGCTTACATCACTTTTAACTTCTAGGGGGTAAAGATAGTCTAAGTATTTTTCTCAGTTTACAGATAAGAAAACAGCTCAGAGGAGTTAATAATTTCTACTATTCATGTAGTTATTAGGTCAGAGCTGGGACTTGAATCCATGTTTCTGAGGTTAAATCTTATGCTCTTTTTATTACTCCCATTGAAGAATACCTTCTATCTATGGATATGTTAATCAGATTGTTGTTGTTATTGTATTTAAAGAACATACAGCGATATTATCCAATGTTAAAAAGGAAGACAAACCTTCAGAGACAAAATGACATGCAGAGGAAACCAATCCCAGTTCTCAGGAGACCTAACCAGTTAAACAGAAGGTGAGAGGCTTGAAGTAAACCATTTAATCTGCTCTCCTTCATAAATTAAGATTTGTCATTGTGCATGTTTTTTCATTGTGATTTTTTTTTCTGGGAGTGATGATAGAGTTGTGTTAATTTGCACTTTTCCTAATGAACACATGTCTTTTCTTTTTTTATTATTATTATTATAACTTTTTATTGACAGAACATATGCATGGGTAATTTTTTACATTATCCCTTGCACTCACTTCTTCTATTTTTTTTTCCAGAGGTGGAATATAAATCCACTTTCTTTTTCTTTTCTTTTCTTTTTTTTTTAATTTTATAATAACTTTTTATTGACAGAACCCAGGCCAGGGTAATTTTTTTACAACATTATCCCTTGCACTCACTTCTGTTCTGATTTTTCCCCTCCTTCCTTCCACTCCCTCCCCTAGATGGCATGCTGTCCTATATATGTTAAATATGTTGCAGTATATCCTAGATACAATATATGTGTGCAGAATCGAACAGTTCTCTTGTTGCATAGGGAGAATTGGATTCAGAAGGTAAAAATAACCCGGGAAGAAAAACAAAAATGCAAATAGTTTACATTCATTTCCCAGTGTTCTTTCTTTGGGTGTAGCTGCTTCTGTCTATCATTGATCAATTGAAACTGAGTTAGGTCTCTTTGTCAAAGAAATCCACTTCCATCAGAATACATTCTCATACAATATCGTTGTTGAACTGTATAATGATCTCCTGGTTCTGCTCATTTCACTTAGCATCAGTTCATGTAAGTCTCTCCAGTCCTTTCTGTATTCATCCTGCTGGTCATTTCTTACAGAACAATAATATTCCATAACGTTCATATACCACAATTTACCCAGCCATTCTCCAATTGATGGACATCCATTCAATTTCCAGTTTCTAGCCACTACAAACAGGGCTGCCACAAACATTTTGGCACATACAGGCCCTTTTCCCTTCTTTAGTATTTCTTTGGCATATAAGCCCAGAAGTAACACTGCTGGATCAAAGGGTATGCACAGTTTGATAACTTTTTGGGCATAATTCCAGATTGCTCTCCAGAATGGTTGGATTCGTTCACAACTCCACCAACAATGCATCAGTGTCCCAGTTTTTCCTCATCCCCTCTAACATTCATCATTATTTTTTCCTGTCATCTTAGCCAATCTCACAGGTGCCTTGCACTCACTTCTGTTCCAACTTTTTCCCCTCCTTCCCTCCACCTCCTCCCCTAGATGGCAGGCAGTCTTACATATATTAAATGTTGCACTATACCCTAGATACAATATATGTGTGCAGAACCATACAGTTCTCTTGTTGCACAAGAAGAATTGGATTCAGAAGGTAAAAATAACTGGGAAGAAAAACAAAAATGCAAACAGTTCACACTTGTTTCCCATTGTTCCTTTTCTGGGTGTAGCTGATTCTGTCCATCATTGATCAATTGGAACTGAATTAGATCTTCTCTTTGTCGAAGAAATCCACTTCCATCAGACTACATCCTCATACAGTATTGTTTTTGAAGTGTATAATGATCTCCTGGTTCTGCTCATTTCACTCAGCATCAGTTCATGGAAGTCTTTCCAAGCCCCTCTGTATTCATCCTGCTGGTCATTTCTTATAGAACAATAATATTCCATAACATTCATATACCACAATTTTCCAACCATTCTCCAGTTGATGGACATCTATTCATTTTCCAGTTTCTAGCCACTACAAAAAAGGCTGCCACAAAGATTTTTGCACATACAGGTCTCTTTCCTTTTTTTAGTATCTCTTTGGGATACAAGCCCAGTAGTAGTACTGCTGGATCAAAGGGTATGCACAGTTTGATAACTTTTGGGGCATAGTTCCAGATTAAGCATATGTCTTTTCAAGACCACTAGCTGGGTGGTCTTGCTTTCTGTAAAACAAGGGGAAGAGGAGAAAAAGCCCAAATGTTCACTTTTTTACAAACACTGTCTATTGAATCTTTATAGAAGTTAACCAGAATACCTTGGATTGTGTAATTTGTTTTAATACATTGCTGATAAAGTTGCAAGACCACCCAATTTGGCCCACCTGGAGCTGTATGTGGAAGCCTATTCTTTTGTTTTGTGCGGTTTTGTAATACCAAACCTCTTTGGAAACTAGATTTTTAAAAAAAATTGATGCCTTTAAATAGTTAAAACAATAATTAATAATAATTTCTGGATCTGTCTTCTCCTCCCAGGGAGCCTTCTTAAACAATAAAGAAAAACATTTGAGCAAAAGTGGTGGACACAGTGACTAGTTTGATAGCATATACAACATTACAAAATTTCAAAATTTAAAAGGAATTTAGTGACAATTTAGTCCTATCCATACAAGAAAGGAACTCCTTTTGTAAAATATTCAACTAATAGTATTTCATGCTCATCTCTAGTTTACAGCAAGTTGAAATTATTACAAAAGAGAAACTTCTGAAATAAGACATTGTCATTATCTGACAAGTAATTATTAAGTAATAACTTACATTTATATAACATCTAAACATTGACAGAGCACTTTATAATATATTTTCATTTCATCATTAAAACAGTGCAAATATTTTTATTCTCCTTTGATAGCTAAGGAAATTTGAGTATCAGAAAAGTTAAATGACTTGCCCCAAATTAGCAAGTCAAGAGCTGGAGACAAATCCTAGTTTTCTGCCTCCCTGTTCCAGAAATATTACATTTCTGACCTGTTTTTGCTTATAACCACATATTACAAAGATATAATATATTAACAAGATTATATGAACACAGGATGAGTATTCCTCTATGTGGGTACTCATCTTCAAGATTTCTCTTTATATCTCTAGCACCTCACACAGCTGTGCACAAATCATTTGCATAGGCAATGGCTTTTCATGATTTGTGCATGGCTGTATTAGTATTAGTTGTCCTTTGAATAGCATTTGCTGGATTGGATCATTGACATTTAGAGAGATTGAACTTCTCTGGTCTTAGGTTATCATAAATTCTAACCAGCAACCTTGTTAAATTCTAGGAAGAATCTTAGCTGTATACCTGGTAAGCATTCCGCCATTATTCCCAATATAGTGAGTCATTGCATGTGTTTAGGACTTAATATTTTTCAGATTGTTTCCATATATAGTATTTCATTTGATTATATTTAGCATATGACATAATATGTTTAAAGTGAGAATGATTAAGTAAGTTGTCAGGCCAGTGGATTTGCGAGTGCAGTTTTCAATCTGCATAGAAAGCTAAAAGAAAATTTATTTATCAGGGTGCAAATTGATATTCCCTGCTTGTCAGTTTTTTTTTTTTTTTTAACTTCTTATTTTCAGAGCCAAGTAAGTCTTAAGTTTATAGCTGAGTCGGTAAACTGCTGTACTTTAGTACTTCTAAATTGAAGTTAATTGTTTTTGAATCATGATTTGAATTGTTTTGAAACTCATCTTGAAGTATATAAAGAAATATTTCAGGTTCAACTTTAGAGAATTATCTCAGTCTTGGTCCTTTTCTTTTGAACATCATTTGAAGTTTTTCACCTAAAAGTGTCTTACAAACTTCATGGTAATGTGGTGTTGTTGTTTTGTTTTCTTTAAATAAATGTTACAGGAATAACGTCCCAGTAAATTTCACCAGGAGTGGGACTAAATTAAATCAGCAAAAAGATACACGCCAGGCAACCTTTCTTTTCAGAAGAGGCCTAAAGGTATGAAGAAAGCTTGTCAATTTGAAGAGAAGGGTGTAAGTCACCAGTTATGCCAATTGTCATTTGGGAGTGTGATTTCATGTTGTAGTTGGAATAGTGAAAAAGAAGTGCTCTGGGAGTGGGAGGGAGAGCAGCACTCTCCATGAACATTTGTTCTTATCTGCCCTGCTTGTTTTGCTCTCCTAAAAAATTTCTTTTTCTGAAAACCTTTATTTTATTTTAATTTGTTTGCTAGGGGTGTAATACATAAGTCCTGAGATCAAGAGGCCATGCCTAGAATGTACATTGCTTGAAATAGCTGAAGATTTTTGGCTTGTTAATGATACATTCTTCTTCCTTTCCCCACCCCCTACATTTATTCCATCACTGTTTTCTACAAGAACAGTTGCTTTGCTTATTTTTTCAGGTTCAGGCCCAGGTGCACCCAGGACAACTGTTAGACAAACCAGCAGCAAAGAGAACTCGTCAGTAAGTTTAAATTTATTTTTTTAGAACATCACTTTAAAAATACATCAACTTAGCCACTAGAATGAGCTATATAGTGGTACTAAAAGAAATTAAAATTAAATGAAAGAACATTGGATAGTAGGTCTGAAAGTAATAGCTCCTGTTTTTTTTTTTTTTTTTGTTCTTCCCCACCCTCTTTTAAAATCTTTAGATTATATTCATTTAGAAAAGAAGCTGTAAAGATTGTAGACTAGAGTGGTAGCTTCATTAGTCAATGTGTGTCTGCAATTGATAAAGATTTTATAGATGAACACATTTTTAGTTACTTTCAACAGGGCTATACTAACATTTCTGTGCTGATAAAAAGACTTAATTCTACTAGTATTAATAATTCTGTTATTTAGAATATTATGCTTGCATATGTATCTACATGCAATTAAGTGTAATCAAGTTTGTAAAATTGGAACAATATGTGAAAATTGATAATTCAGATTCTGCTTAGTGTGATGAAATAGCATTGTGTATTTTATTTGTGTATGTATATCCATAAAATTGGAAACGAGAGGGGATAGCTAGGTGGCGCAGTAGATAGAGCACCAGTCCTGAATTCAGGAGGACCTGAGTTCAAATCTGGTCTCAGACACTTAACACTTCCTAGCTGTGTGACTTTGAGCAAGTTACTTACCCCCAATTGCCTCAAGAAAAAAAAAAAATTGGAATCTGGAATGTATAAGATAATCACCAATGTGAGATACTTTGTTACATAATTATTACTGTTTTGGGAAATATAGGTAGATTATAGTTCTTCTATGATGTAATCCTTAGTCTTCAGACTTATTACTCATAGTAAATTACTTTTACTGAAGTCCCTCTGAAAAATTTGAATATGGTAACTGTCAAAGTACATAATGTTCAGTGAGTAGTACCCTTTCTTAATAGAAAGAGGATGTATCATTGTTGCATGGAATAAGGAAGAGGGTACTTCATGAAAGAACGGGAATTGCAAATGGGCCTTGAAAGAAGATTAAGATAGTGTTTTTAAGGCATATTTAGTTAAAGAGTGATGAAAAGACCAACATGGCTAAAATATTGGGGGAGAAAGGGATTATAAGTAATTTTATAATATTATTGTAAAAAATATATATGTTACATATAATATATATATAATGATTATAATAATAAGTTAGAGAGAAGTTTGCAGAGATAAAATGAGATTGGTACTTGGTCTAGCAAGTTAAAGGGAATTGTAGCTTTTTTAAAGTGGGACGCTGTTTTGCAACAAATGTTATTTTAGGAAGATTGGTGGGGTGGCAGTATGTTATGTGAATTGCAGTACAGTGGAGATTGAAGATATGAAGAATAATTATATAGGAAGCCCTTGTAAGTAGTCCATTGCATTATAAATACAAAAGAACGGATTATAAAGAAAAAAATTGATAAGATTTTAGTAGATTATACATAGAGGAGGATAGAGAGGTAAAAACGGAGAACCCCTAAATCGTCTATTTTGGGTTACTGGAAAAACTGGTGCCATTGACAAATCAATTTGCATAGGAAGGTAATTAAATAGCACAAAATTAGATATCAGAAATAGTTAAAACACAGGATATAACAAGATTTTGTTACTTTAGTGATTTTTATCCAATTTAAGATAAAATCACTTTGAATCAGCATTCTTTTAAGAGCATGATGTTCTAGCTTTAAATCTCTTTCATGATTTTTTAAAGGCTGAAATTCACAAAACTAAAGTAATATGGGAATGTTAATTTTCATATGGATCCCATAATTTCAATGTGGTATTTTCATGTATTTTAACTAGATGGCGAACTTCTACCACAAATGGAGGAATTTTGACTGTATCTATTGACAATCCTGGAGCGCTTCATCCTTCAGTGTAAGTAAAATTTCTTCCCTTTATTTATTTATTTTTTGGCTGGTAGGCGTGTATAGGAGTGTTTCATATTTAAGCCTGTGGAAGGTGAAATGCTTTTTAAAATGGAATCTTACATTTAGTTTGCATAATCGTTTCACTTCATTTTTTAATAAGTTATTTTTAGAGATTCAGTGTTCACACTTTATATTTAGGTTTCAGCAGAGTGATCTGTGAGACCTAGATTGGTATCAAAATAGTAGTCATACATTCTAATCCTAGTATCACCTTGAATAATTAGATCTTCATTTTGTCTTTTTTTGTTTTCACAGAGAGTTAGAGTTTAGCAAAACTTTTAACTGGAGTATTTTGTTTTTGATCTGTTCACCTTAATGATTTGAAGTGAATGACTTGTAGTTGTCTCTTCAGTTTTCAGAGCACATTGTCACTTCTGGTGAACTTACTGCCAGTGTTGTTTCAGCACTGTTATGAAATTCTTCAGGGCCCTGAAAGGGTACTTAAATCTTATAATCTTTAAAGCTTGGATCACTTTCTAATCATAGAGTAACTTATTGACTCTATTCAGAAAATAATTAAAATATTTTCTTCTCCTTGTTTAGATATATAGACCATATAGGTCCTTCTTTCCCTCTACCCCCCTCCCCCCCCCAAAAAAAAAAAAGACTCAAGGAACCTATAAGATAAGAAATCCTCAGCTTGATAGTTTGAAACAAATCAATTAAAATGCATCTTATTTTAGGATTCTTAAGATATGGAACTTTTTTTTTTTATATATCTGCCTTTTGGCACAGAAATAAGAAGTAAAAACAAACTGGCATGGGCATGAGTTCCTAATTGAAAGTTTTGTTCTCTCTAAAGGAGGCAAAGGTAAGCAGAAAGTTGTAGTTTTCTAATTCTTTGAATCTTTTATGAGTGAATCCTCACTGATTTAAGCTTTAGAAATTAAATCACTTAGGTGTTTTAATTTTTTTCAGTGTGGATTCATTGATTTGGAAACTTTCATCATCAGTGTATATTGGCAATTAACCAATGTAGAGTTACCTGGGAAACTGTTGAGTTAAGTGACTTGCCCATAATCACTTAACTTTGGTGTGTTAAGAGTGGGACTTGAACTTTTATCCTTCTGAGTCAAAGACCTGCTATCTTTCCATTATTTCATTCTTCTCCTTATGGGACCAATTCTGGGGAGAACTCAGCAACGTTAACTTTAATGGTTCTTGAAAATACTCAAAAAAAAAAATTATTGTAAAAGCTAAACATTGACTATTTAGTCATAGTAATCAGAGTTGTAATGAGTACGTTATAGACAATTTCTTAACTTTTAAATTCAGTAACAAAAAATACTGCTAGTTTATTGGAATTTATAACCCAGTTAAGACATCTTATATGCAAATTTTTTCTTGCAGTTTTTATTAATGCTGTTGCACTAATTTAATTTTCACTTTGAAAAATGTTTAATAGAGCTCAGAGACCTCGTTTAACTCGTACTCCTATACCTTCATTTCTGATGAAAAGGGATCACCCTGAAGAGAAGAAGATTCCTAAAGGAGTTCCCTTACAATTTGATATAAACAGTGTTGGAAAACAGGTAAATTTTATTATTTTTCTAGTGTAACAGCAGTAGCATTTACAAAGTAAGATACTCTATGCTTTGTAGGTATTTAATGTATTTTTTTGTGTTAGTGCTCTTTTTCCTCTAGATTTTGGGAACTATTTCTTTTTTGTCGTTTCCTTTATTTTTCTGGTTATATACATTAATTTTTAAAAGTACACATTTCTTCATAAATCATGTTTGAAGAGAAAAATCTGAACAAAAGGAAAAAACCATGAGGGGAGCGGGGCAGTAGAAAAGGGTGAGGCAGAAAATAAATACAGTATGTATTGATTTACATTCTTCTCCATAGTTTTCTCTCTGGATGCAGATGGTGTTTTCTATCCAGTTTGCCTTGGATCACTGAACTACTGAAAAGAACCAAGTCTTTTATAGTTCATCATAATCTTGCTGTTACTGTGTACAATGTATTCCTGTATACTGTGTATATGTATTCCAGTTCTGCTTGTTTTGCTCAGCATCAGTTCTTGTAAATCTCTCCAGGCAGTTCTAAAATCAGCTTGTTCATCATTTTTCATAGAACAATAATATTTCATTACTTTCTTGTACCATAATTTCTTCAGTCATTCCCCAGTTGATGGGCATGTACTCATTTTCTAATTCTTTACTACTTCAAAAAGGGCTGTTAGAAACATGTTTGCACATGTGGGTCCTTTTCTCCTCTTTATGATTTCCCTGAGAATAAAGACTCAGTAATGGCACTGCTGGGTCAAAGAATATGCACTGTTGTGTAGCCCTTTGGGCA
Source organism: Antechinus flavipes (assembly GCF_016432865.1). Classification (NCBI taxonomy): domain Eukaryota; kingdom Metazoa; phylum Chordata; class Mammalia; order Dasyuromorphia; family Dasyuridae; genus Antechinus; species Antechinus flavipes. Next base: position 322,361,081 of record NC_067400.1, on the reverse strand, counting down.
TAGTTTGATTGTTCTCCAGAATAGTTGGATCATTTCACAGTTCCACCACAGTGCATTAAAGTCCCAGTTTTTCCACATCCCCTCTAACATAGATCTGTTCCTGACCTCTTAGCCAATCTAAAAGGTGTGAAGTGGTACTACAGAGTTGTTTTAATTTACACTTCTCTAATCAAGAATGATTTGAAAAGTTTTCAATGTTGCATTTCAATGTAGTATTTTTGACTTCTTCTTTGATCATAAATTCTTCCCTTCTCCAAAAATCTGATGGGTAAACTGTCCCTTACTCTCCTAATTTGCTTATGGTATCACCCTTTACACCCAAATCATGTAGCTATTTTGACTTTATTTATTGGTGTAAGATGTGAGATGTAGGTCTATACTGAATTTCTGACATTTTTTCAGTTTTCCCAGAAATTTTTGTGAAATAGTTCTTATCCTGTAAGCTGGAGTTTAGGAGTTTATCAGGTACTAAATTACTATAGTGTAAGATTGTGTGTGTGTGTGTGTGTGTGTGTGTGTTTTATTGTGTCATGTATATCTAACCTATTTCACTGATCCACTACTCTTGTTTCTTAGCCAGTACCAAATAGTTTTGATTACTACTGTTTTATAACAGTTTCAGGTCTGATCATTGGTGGTGTGTTTTTTGTTTTTCCATTAATTCCCTTGATATTCCAGATTTTGTTCTTCCAGATGATTTGTGTTATATAAAATATAAAATATCTATAAAATAATTTTTTATAATTTGATTCCTACGACACTGAACAAGTAGGCTAATTTGAGTAGAATTGACATTTTTATTTTATCAGCTCAGCCTGTCCATGACAATTGAAATTTTTCCAGTTGTTTAGATTGGACTTTATTTGTGCAAGAAGTATTTTGTAATAGTGTTCATATAGTTCCTGGCAGGTGTATAGTTGTTTTGGCAGGTAGACACCTAAATATTTTATTTTGTCTACCTATTTATTTGTTTTGTTTTAGTTTTTTGTTGAGGCCATTGGGGTTAAGTGACTTTGCTCAGAGTCACACAGCTAGGAAGTGTTAAGTGTTAAAATAGATTTGAACTCTGGTACTCTATCCACTGCACCACTTAGCTGCCCCTTCTACAGTTATTTTAAATGGAATTTCTTTTTTTCTATCTCTTGCTGTTGGGCTTTATCAGTAATATATAGAAATGGTGATGGTGTATATGAATTGATTTTATTATATCATGCAACTTTGCAAAAGCTGTTGTTTCAAGAAGGTTTTTGGATGATTCACCAAGTGTATCATATAGTGAAGGTTTTATTTATTTAATTAATAGAGTAAAGATTTTTATCTTCTCAATGCCTATTCCTAATTCCTTTAATTTCTTTTTCTTTTCATATTGCTATAGCTAACATTTCTAGTACAATGTTGAATAATGGACATCTTTGTTTCACCTCTGATGTTATTAGGAATGCATCTGGCTTCTCTCTGTTACAAATAATGCTTGCTGATGGTTTTTTAGATAGATGCTGCTTAACATTTTAAGGAAAACTTCTTTTATTCTTTTGCTCTTCAGTGTTTTTTAATAGAAATGGGTGCTGTATTTTGTCCAAAACTTTTTGGTTTATCATGATTTCTGTTAATCTGGTTATTGAAATGGGTCAGTTGATAAGTTGTTGTTTTAAAATTTTTGCATTAGTATTTATTAGAAAGATTGATCTGTAAATTTTTTTTCTCTGTTTTGGCTCTTCTCGGTTTAGGTATCAGTACCATATTTGTATCATAGAAACAATAATTCCAAATTTCTTTCCAATAAGGTTGCATAAATTCATAGTTAAATAACAATGTGTTACTTATGCTTCTTTTCTTATAATAGCTCTCTAACATTTATTTCCATCTTTTGTCACATTTGCTACTTTGTTGAATATATAAGGTGAAACTGCAGCTTTATTTTGATTTATATTCTTAGAATCTTCAATGTGTTTTTGAAACTTATTTAATATTCTTTGATCATTTAACTATTGGAGACTGGTTCTTGGTGTGCAATTTGTGTAATTTCTCTAAATATGTTGGATGTCAAGCTGTTATCACATATTTGATATAGCTTTCTCTCCATTGATATCTTCCTTTCTTACTCTACTTTTAGTGATTTTGTTTATTCACAAACTTCTCAGTTTCGTGTAATTGAAATCACCTATTTTTATAATCATTTCTATCCTATGTTAAGAATTCTTCTACAACTGCTGGAAAAATTAAAAAATATTTTAGGAAAAACTAGGATTAAGCTGACATTTCACACAGTTTACCAAAATAATTAGGAAAAGATGGGAAAATGTACTTGTCAGGTCTGTGGATCAAGTGAGAGTTCATAACCAATGAATCATGGGAATTTAAAATCAATAATTTTGATTATATGAAATTTAAAAGTTTTTGCACACAAAATAAAGAAAACCAACTGCCTTGAGTTTATAAAAATATGAGTTATTTCCCAGTTGATAAGAAATAAAAGGATATGAATAGGTAGTTTTCTGAAGAAGAAATAAAAGTTATCATTAGTCACATTATAAATGTTGCAAATCACTATTGGTTAGAGAAGTGCAGACAAAAACAACTTTGAGGTACTGCTTCTACTTAAATATAGTGGCTAACATGATAGATATGAAGAGTGACAAATGCTAAAGGGAATGTGGGAAAATCAGGACATTAATACACTATTAGAATAATGAACTGTTCCAATTTTGGAACTACATCCAAAAGGCTATGAAACTTGTATCACCTTTGATCCAATAATATTACTATTAAGCCTGCATCTCATAGAGAAGAAAGAGTTAGGAAAAGAACTAATTTGTACAGAAAGTTATAGTAGCTTTTTTTTTTAAGGTAGTAAAGAATTGAAAATGGAGAGGATGCCCCTCAGTTGGGGAATAGAAGAACAAGTTGTGATATAATTGTGATGGAATACTATTGTGATATAAGAAATGATGAGTAGGATGGTCTCAGGAAAACCTGGGAAGGCACGTATGAACTGATACAAAGTAAAATGAGCAGAACCAGAACATATGTGGAACAACAATATTGTAATGTTGTTTGATTGTGAAAGACTTAATAATTTTGATCCAAAAAAAATGATCTAACACAGTTCCAAAGGCCTTCTGATAAAAATGCTATTCACTTCCAGAGAGATCTGGAGCAAATTGTAGCATACTTTAAAGTTTATTGTGGGAGTAGGGGGAATATGGGGGAATTTGCAACAGGAATAATGTGGATGTTCAATTTAAAGAAATAAAATTCTAGCTCTGAATAGTATGTAATCTGGTACTAAGTGGGTTTGTTTTTTTGTTTTTTTTTTTATGGTTTGACCTTAATACGTAGGTTTTTTTTTTTATTATTTTAATCTTATCGTGCTATATCATATAAGAAACCTGAGGCCCACAAGATTGCCCTCAAATTTTACCATTTTGTCACAATTGAATTTCTTTCTATTTGGATAATTTATTTTATTGGGCTTATTAAACATTTAATAGGACCTAGGACCCTTTAGGTTATTAATATACTTATATTTCACTCCCTTGTGCCCATGTTCTCACAGTGACTTCAGGTGTTCTATATTTTCCCCCTTTCTTCACCAGTATTTGTTCTACAATTTATTTATTAGTTCTATAGTGACACCATCTTTAGATATAGGTTCCCTTATGAATTATGGCACTGCCTTCCTCCCCTCTAAACAACTACTTGAAAAACCAGATAGTAGATCCAGTCTGGCTATAGTATATGCAATGGATTTGAAGGGTTATTGATTTGGAATCAAGGGAAATAGTTGCTTTTCATCCTAAGCAAAGAGATGATAAAAGCCTATATTTGATAGTTATCAGTGGGAATAGCAAAGAGGGTAAAGTTGTAAATGATAATGTGACCATTTTTAAAGTGTCTACTGAGAAATGTAGCTGACTTGGAGAATTAACATACTATTTACAGCAATATATGCAAGATACTAATTTTGTTATTATAAATTTGTATTTACAAATTCTTCATCATAATGATAGTCGCTTTGTCCTGAATCAAATTTTAATTGGTGGCTTAAAGTCAAGTTTTAATTTTTTTTTTCTTTCTTTTAGACAGGGATGACTTTAAATGAGCGATTTGGAATCCTGAAGGAACAAAGAATTGCTCTCACTCAGAACAAAGGAAGCCGCTTTGTGACTGTGGGATAGATCCTCTGTCAAAGGGACATTTGAGTGACAGCCACTTGTTTGAAAAGTTGAGTTGACAGAAGAAAGTGTGTCCCACAAATTCCTTGGAATTTTGTTTCAATACTGACAAATCTAAATAACTCTTACTACTTTTACTTTGGAATAGTACCTTTTTTTTTTTTTTTTTTAATTTATGAAGTAATCCCCTGAGAGAACACCAAGGAAATCCTGATCTATTCTTACAGGTGTCCTTTTTGGTCTGACAGAAAATTCTACATGGACTTAATTGGGTGATAAAGGGGTAGCATAAAAGAATAAAGGTATTCTTCTTTGGTTCCTCATGTAACATACATACAAACAGACCTGTACAGGTTAATTATTTTTGTGATAGTGCTACTTGGTATCTTTTCTTTACCCATTCAGATAGCATAGACATGTCCATTGTAAATCTCTTTTTAAAAGAGGTATGAGTCTATAATATTCTGTTTCTTTTCTGATTGGCATTTGACATGGAATGGATTTCATCAGCAGGGGTACAAAAAATCCATCAAGAAATTCTGAATTTCAGTGTGTTTGCATGTGTGTACCTGAAACTTGTTATTTTCTCCTTACTCGAAGTTTTTTTTAGGCAGTCGGTCCAAAACAGAAGGTAATTTCCCAGTATACCTTTTTACTTTTCTAGAATAAGTCTGTAGTGACTATATTTTAGCAAGAAATTTAACTCCAGGCATTAGTCTCGGTGTGTTTAAAGGTTGTAAATGCATGTTTGCATAATTGCCTATAGTGACCTTGGGGGAGAATACTATAAAAATTTCACTTTTAAGTTTTTATCAAATGAAGGAAATGAAAAGGGAAATAATTCAACTAATGGCCAGTCAAAGAGAGAGATGGTAGGACTTGAAGCTTCACAGCTAGTTTGACCTATAGGCCTGAGACCTGTATCCATAACCAGGTGTTTAAATCACATTTTAAAATAGTTGGCATAAATTGAATATACCTTGTTAAACATCTCAGTGGTAAAGTTAACATCTGTAATGTACTGAGCTCCCCCATCTGGGATGTTAAATTTTACATTCATTAAACACACTGTAAAAAATGTTGAAAGTGACCCCTTAAAAAAGGACATAGCTTTGTAAACTTGAACTTGTCAGATAGAAAAAAAGAGATAGTAAATAAGGGGTGAGTTGTAACCTTGTTTTATACTTGTGACCAACTTCATTTTAATGGAGTAATGTTAAGACACAGAAAGAAATGGTAATTTTATTTGGATTTTAAGGGGTCTGTGTGCCGAGAATATGCTTGAGAGATCCCTAAATAGTTGTGTACCATGAGTGGTATGATGCCAAAATACAGAGGGAACATTTCATCTACAGGTCTTGTCATTTCTAAACCTTGACTTTTTTGATGTGCCACACCAATTTTTTTTTAATGGATAGGGATTTTAGATCACATTAAGACTTTATTTTCCAATATAAAGAAAATTTTTCCTCCATCCCATCTCCTCAGTTAATCCTCCCCCCATCTCTTGCCCCTCTTCTGGATTTTTTTTCCTTGGTCTCTTAAGAAGCTAGTGATAGAAAGCTGTTAATGCCATTTTGTGCATATACCAAAGAAGTCAAGTCTGAATGAAAATAACCTCCTGGTTTTTACTGATAAAGAATTATAAGGAGTCAGTCATGGAATCTAAAAATAAATTAAAACTGCTTTCTGGCATTTGTGCTTCGAATAGAGACTGGGGACCCATTTCAAATCATTTTCAGAAATACAAAGCTTATAATCAATCCAAGAATAATGGGATTTAAACTGAGGGTATTCCAGCTTGATTGATGATTTTACAAAAGAAATAACCAAAACATGAGTACATTTGCTACCATAATCTTTTGTAGAAAAGATTAAATGGAGAATAAAAATTATTTTTATTTTCCTATTTGTATTCATCTTGGAAATGATTCTACAAAAGTAATGTAGAGTGTGATGTTTTATTTTGAAATCCTTTATTGAATGCTGACATTAAGTACATCAAGCAATAGGACTGGTTTTGGTTTCTCAAGCTTTTGTCTTAATGCTCCCATTACATTATTCAACCTAAAGTTTTCCTTTTAAAAATTCAAATTTGCATTTGCTATAACTAAGTTCAAATTCTTGAGTATTGACTTTTAACAAACATTAGAAAATGGTCAGTTTTGTTAAGGGGAAAAAAAAATCCCTCTGTTGGAATTTAAGCAGCTAATTGGTGTTAGTCATCCTGTTTCAGTGTATACAATTTCTATGTTCCAGGATGCAACATAAAATTCTTTTTGCATCAAGAACGATGCAAAACATTGATGCAATGCATCATGAAAAGAAAGTTTGTATTTAATGAGAAGGTGCTTTACACTGTACTTTTTGGTATTTTTTGGAAAAGTTATTACATTTGGAACTATTCTGAAGCTGTTAATTTTTTTTAAAAATAAAATGTTGCAGGTTTCACATGGTCTATTCCTAGTCATAAAGCTTGAAAATAACTTAACCTTTCAAAGTATGTGGTTTTGATGTGGTTTTTGTGAAAAGGAATTGTATTATAGGAGGAGGGCTGCTTTAAATATTTACCTAGGAGTGTTTAAAAATATTTTGACATTATATTAATAATAATATTATTATATTAATTAAAATCAACTTGTGCACCTAGAAGCCCACCTTTAAGCTGGACATCTTGCAGTAAAATTTTGCCCTCCAAAAAAATTTCACTTCTGAAGAAGCCACCTTTTTATTTAGGACTGATAAAGCATTTCTAGTGTAATTTTAAAAAATATATTTAATAATTTAAAAGTGGTTTGGTTTATTGGATAAATGGCAGCCCTTTGTGTCTAGTCTTTCACACTTTGTGATGCTAAGCAAATCACTTAATCTGAGCTTCTGAGCCATACTTAGAAAAGGAAGTTTCAGAATCTTTGTTAATTTGCCTTGATTATGGCAGCCTCAGCTTACCTTCCTCATGTTCCTCTACACAGAAGCTTTGTAAAACAGCTGAACTTATATTGGTGATGGAGGATGGAGAAAAATGAGAACTATAGAAAATTCACTTAATCTAATGGTCATAATGTTTATAATGTTGAATGTTTTAGGTACTCGGGAATACAAAGAACATATAAGATAACAGATGTTATTACCAGTCTTTAAAGCATTTACATTCTAATGATGAACAAAAGAAATGTAATGTATGATTAATTGTTAGAATGAATCCTCTAGGGAGAGGATCACATGGTGTCTTCGATTTTAGACAGGATGACATGATAAAAATCACTGATTTTAGGAATCCTGACAAGTTATGTGACTTACATGACTTTATCAAAGTCACTTAATGTCTCTGAACTTCAGCTTATCCTTTAAAAATCTATTAAAAACATTTTTTAGGCAATCTGCCATGTACTGAGTTGTGAGAGTACAATGATAAATGAAGCAATCCCAGATTTTATTTAAACAAAACCTTCCTTAAAGGATTTTCTTTTGAATCAAATAAAATAAGTGGTTATAAAAGTCTCATATAAATTTCAAACTAATCATAAAACAAAATGTGGAAAGTGCTATTTTAATCTCATTGAGACATGAAGATGACCCTGGATGCTGTGTTAGCATAGCACAAACGTTGCTGGGTTTTACCAAATAGGAATGAATTTGTGCCTGGCATCTGATCAAAGTCTACCTAAACTGGAAACACTCCTTGTTCCATAGCAACTCATGGAGACTACTAAAGGATATATAATTTGGAATCTTTATTGATAGAACAAACTATCTTACTGCAACAAAGTAATCGACTAAGCTTCTCTTGATCTTCAAATTACTACCCTCTTGATTGAAATAGCATAGCAAACATCCAAAAGATGCTATTTAACTTGTTTAATTATTCAAAAACAAGATTAGATTAAGAGCTTTAGTTAAGTGATTTTAGGGAAATGCAACTGGAACTCAGAAGTTGTGCCTTGGCACAAAGGTAGTATGTAGCAGATTGAGGATTCAAAACTGTTAAGTCCTCTGACCATAAATCTAAACGTCCTTTCTGATATATATCATCCTTAATCATCATGAGTTTTTTAGGACCTTGCTCTGACCCTTTTACTACATTAAAAAAAAAAAGATTTCCCCTGCCTTGAAAAACTCACTTGATTTTTAAACTTTTTTTTTTTTAAACACTAGCAATTTTTGGAAATATTTCTCCCTCTTACGCTCTAAACTGAGCCGCCCCTTGAATTACCGTAAAGGGTTAATGTAAGAACACAAAATACAAGGATCCTATTTGATAATGCATTTTTTCCCCCACATTCTACCTTTTTTTAAAAGGAGGGAGAAATAGATTTTATCTCAAGGCCTTTAAAAATATTTTTTAAATCATCTTTTTCTATTAACTTGATTTTTTCCCCTTATGTCTTTATTCTACTTATTCTTAAATTAGTGAATTCATGAAAGTTGTCTTCATTCCAAATTTTTTGTCTTCATACCATTAATTCTGTCCCTGATCTAGGAGGCAGTTGGTAGCTCAGTGGATAAAGGGCTGGGCCTAGAGTCAGGAAGACCTTAAATGCAAATCCTGCCTCATATTAGATCTGTAACCCTAGGTACTTGTCTTTCATTTTCATTTGTGTGTGTGTGTGTATGTATGTCATTTAAACTCTTATCTTAATTCACTGAGAAAGGAAATAGCAAACCATCCCATTTGTCACAAAATTATTCACATATAACTCATGTTCCCAAACCTAAAAGTCTGTCTTCTATCCCTACCTTTCCTCAAGAAAGTTAACAATGATGTTATCAAATTAAATATTTTTCTCTGCATATCTATTTTATTCTTAACCTTGACTTTTAAAGTTATATTGCCAACCAAGGACATGCAATCATTTTTTTTTTTTGATAATCCTTTAACCTTTTTCACATCTTATTCTACTTGCTCTTTCTCAAATTATCTACTTAAGAGAATACATCTAAAGCTTTGTCTCCCAGCTTTCTGCCATTTTTCCCCCTAAACCCTCCCAGAATAAGCCTTTATGACTTTGTAGTTGTATTTTTTTTATTACTCCTGAATATTTAATCTCCAGCACTATTCTTCAGTTCTAATTCTATATTTTGTTTGGATATACACATGACAACTCTGAACAGTTCAAGTAAAGCCTGTTTGTTTCATCTAACATCAGCTCCCCCTCCTAACTTTGTTATTCTATATAGATATTAGCATCTTCCAAATCACTGACTTGGGAATTTTCATAATCAAATTGATCTTTCTTGTAAATCAATCTCTATGGTCATTTGCTAAGTCATGTCAATGCACTTGTCTCTTTCCAAATCTTTTATTACGCCATGTCTGACCTGTTACAAAAACTGTAAAAACAACCTAACTGAATTTCTTGCCTCTTTTCTCTGCAATCCGTCATCAACTCATTTTAGAATTGAGAAAGATCATTTTATACTCACAGCTTCAACTTTATTTGAATAAAGGAGTGCATCAAAGAAAAATAGTTGTCGAAATTAGACATTAAAGTTATATTTTCCCAGGAGGTCTTTATGAATCCACTTTGGATATTGGCAAGTCAATAACTAATCTTATTATAGAGAAGTCAGGTTTCATTGGATACTATGTCTACTCTCTATTTTTATATATATATGTGTGTGTGTGTATATATACATATACATATATGTAGTACTTTTCGTTACTCTCCATATCTAGATTTTAATTGTTGAACATGAAACATATTTTTATGTAAAATTTTCTGAGGAAAAATTTTCTTTTTGAGTTAGAGTGTGAAAGGCTTGAAAGGTATTATATTTCAATTTCATAGTTTTAGGATGAGATGAGCAAAAAGGATAGAAAACTGCTTTTAGTCTATTTACCTTTTGTCTTGTCCCAATTCTGCCCATTAAGTAATAGCGCTATTTTCTCTTGTAAAAAGTCATCTGTGTTTAATCTTCCCTCAAGGGAAATTCCCATTTAGATCACTGTGGAAATCCCCTTTCCCCTCATTTCCTCTCCTCAAATTCTCCAGATTTAAATGTTAACAATAGAGTTCAAAATTTGAAATGCCATAAGAATCCAAATGTTCTTAAGTGCATTCTTATTCATTTTGAATCTAAAACTGAATTAAAATGTTGATAGAAAATATCCTGGATTGAATTAGCCCTACGCAGCTGTAATACCTTTTAGGGAGGGAAAGTCCCAGCACTGAGCTATTGATGCATTAAGAGTGTTTGACTGAAATGTATAATAAGCTTAGAAGAAAATAACTTTAAAATATGTTCTTTTACATCCACATCAGGGTTGATTATTAGAAATCCTAATAAAGAGAACAAGATCAATTAATTAGGAATATGATCTACTTAAACCACAAAGATGACTATAGTGATTACTATCGTGGAGGAATAAAAACAATGTTGATTATCCTTACTTTCGTCCTTACTGAACTTAGATGGTTTTAAGTTCTGCTATATATTTAAAAACATTGAAAAGTCCATGGCACCAACTGTCCTACTCTTCCCCCTCTTCTTCCAGGCAACAGAACAGCACTTAAAAAAGAACTTGAGGTGGTGGTTGTTGGGCCATGACATAGAAGTGAATTGGATTTGTGAGGAAGGGCTGTGCACGGTCACCTGCCTCACTTTCCCCTCCAGAGCCACCTGGGTCCAGTGGCCAGATATATGTCAGGATGGAAATGGTCCTGGATGGAAAAGGAGATTGTGGCCTTTTTAAGCCAAGGTCTTCAACAGGTCTCAATTTGACTGTGGCTGCATTTATTGAGAACAATCTCTTCTCTCACCTAATAAAAAAATAAGTAAACGAATAAATTTGGGAAAGACCTTCGTAAAAATGAACCATTAAAAATTATGACCATTTTCAACTTGACTCAAAGAGCTGCTTATAAATCTTTTCGTTACCAGATCTTCTATTTTTCCAGAGTCTCCAATTACTGATTCAATCCTATCCATTCCCAGAAGATGAGCACCATCTTTTTCGTGGATGTTACTGAGGCCATTTGCAATTCAATTTAGCATTTATTTAGCCTCTTTTATATGTCTGACTATGCTAGGCAATGGTGATATGAAGGTAAAAACAGAATTGAACTTGCCGTACATCTAGCAAAGATTTTGCATCACCTGTTTATTTTTTTCTTCAGCATCTTGGAGGAGTGAAGATGAGATTAAATGAGCCCTTATGTATCCATTCTAGGTCAGCTTCTTGGGAGGTTTAAATACCCCCATACTTAAGAGTAATTGCTAACTACATGCCTTATTTATGTTCTCTTTGGTCTCCTTCCCCAAGAATTCCATAAAAGACCAACTTGAAGCTCCAGCTCTAAGAACACTTCCATTTACTCTAGCATCACCTTGACAGGGACTGCGGTCCCACCACATCAGTTTCTCATGGGTTGCTCACGTTAGTTTTTATTAAAATTTTGAAGTTGAGATTTATTCCACATAGTAGTAGGGTGGTGCTAAATTAATAAAACTATTATAAAATAATGTGCAATGAGGGCTATATGGCTGAAACTGAAGTGGTAATTTCTCTTTAATTTCTTTCATTTTGGGGCTCAACTCACTTTGCTTTTGCTTGCTGCATGCTAATAGTGTCCAAAACTTTTTCTCCTATCCTGTTTTAAAGAACTCCAAATCCAAAAACTAAGCTTATTTGGATTTAAAAAACCAATAAATTTAACAAGTATTAACCACCTACTTCCTAGCTGTGAATAATTATACTGGTGTAGTAGTGGAGAAGGACGAACACAGACAAGCATACAAGGTAAAGGTTGGGGAAATTGAAAAGGCCTGCTAAGAGATCAGAAGAAGGCTTACCTGAACTTCACGGTGTTGGTGTTGTCCCATTTAATAAAACCAAAAAATCCTCTTAAGGACATACGGCATCTGTGGTAGAAGTGGAGAAATTACTAAGATTTAAATCCTTAAGCAATCTGATGAGTAAAAAAAAAAAAAAAAAAAGTGTGAAGAACAAGCGCCAGAACAGCTATTTTCCAAGAGATGGCGGGACGATCCTTTTTTTTTTTTTTTTTTTTTAAATCTGAAACTTCCAGCACCTCCCACTGAGAATGCCGTTAAGCAGCCAAATTCTCTACAGATATGCTTCAAGCTACAAATAATAAACAATGCTGCTTTAATCTAGCATCCCTCTGCGCTTTCTCCATCCTCAAGCAGTTGTCACTGCTGAGGTGCTCCGCCTACCTTCTTGGAAACTTATTCCAAAGCAGTAATTTTCAAAGTTTCATTCTTCCCGGCGTTTCTCTCTGGGGCACATGAGTGGGAAACTCCAAGAAAAGTTATTTGTCAAGAAAAAGGGTACCCAATTATTTTTGTAACGAAAGTCCTGAGGTGAGGAGGTGTGGAGATGTAGATTCTTCATTCTCTGATAGAAGTGGGGTGGGAAAGAGTTTCAGAACTAAATAGAAATATTTAACATGATTTAAATCATAAGTAGCGGAGTGTTATTTTTTTGTTGCTTTCATTTTTTTATTCCTTTATTCTTTTTACTTTATGAATCATGTTTGGCGAGAAAAATCAGAGCAAAAGGGAAAAACCACAGGAGAGCTTTTTAAAGAAGTGAACAACATAGCATATGCTGATTTACATTCCATCTCTTTAGTTCTTTTTTTGGATGCAGATGGTATTTTTCTGTCTAAAGTCTATTGGGATTGCTTTATTACTGAAGCGTTGAGAAGAATCAAGTCTTTCATAGTTGAGCATTGCACATTCTTGCTGTTGTGTACAATGTATCCTGGTTCTGCTTGTTTCGCTCAGCATCAATTCATGTAAATCTTTCCAGGCCTTCCTAAAATCAGTTTGTTCATATTTTTTTAAATATAGAACAATTTATTTTTATATACCACAACTTGTTCAGCCATTTCCCAAATGATGGGCATCTACTCATTTTCCAATTCTTTGCTACCACAAGAAGAGGGAACAGCAACTTTTTAACAGTACTTTTTAAACTATTTTTAATTCCAAAAAAGTCCATTGTCCACGACACACGGCATTTATTTTGTGATCCCATGTCATGGTACAAAGTCTCAGAACTAACACCGGTGACTTGGTTTTCAAGCCTTGCTTTTAGAGTAAAATCCCCAAAACACAAAATCTTGCTTGTTGTTTAAAGACCTGTGCTTCACTCTAACAATTACCACTAACCTAGAGAAGGATTGTAGATTAGTTAAACGTTGAACTAGTCTTATCGATTAGGTATCCCTGGTCTAAAAGCCTGGAGGAACCCAGGTGGCATCTACGGAGTTGATTGCAATACAAGCTGCATGCCTTAGGACTGGATAAACCTCGGAGGAGTTTAGCCATCCCAGCTTTTTGTATTTATGCATTCGTGGAATTAGGGTGCGACTTAACATTTCCCCTCCCGCCCCCATATAATCATTTCAATGAAATATTCACTTAGTCACATTTTGACCCCTGCAGTGAATTCTAGCAAAGTAATACCCAAGTTCTCTCTCAAAAACAAACAAACCAGAACTCCAGCCGCAAGTAGCAGCAGAGAACTCGAAATGGTAAACTTCCCCCCTACTTCTCAGCTTCGCACGCAGGCGCAGGCGCCGATTTAGCGGTGCGGGGGCTTAAGCCTTCTGCCTCTTCCTTCCCCCCCCCCCCCCCCCAGCCTTGAGCCTCTCGACGCATGCGCCCTCTCTGCGGCCGGAGAGGAGTCGGCAGGGAAATGGCGGCCGCGGGGATAGTGGCTGTTACTGCCACTGCTGAGAACTCGGGGCTAGCAGCGTCGAGTGGCAGTTTCTGCGGGATAAACTGCGGCCCAAATCCCGGGACGGGCCCGGGTCCAGCCTCGTGGAGCCGTTCCCTCGACCGGGCCTTAGAAGAGGCGGCAGTAACGGGGACACTGAGCCTGAGTGGCCGGAAACTGAGGGAGTTTCCCCGGGGAGCGGCCAACCACGACCTGACGGACACCACTCGGGCCGGTGAGCCGGAGGCTGGGGGTGAGGGTGGGGGGCGCGTCGCTGCCGCGCGGAGGGTCACGGGATGGGACGGGGCACTTCGAGATGGGCAGGAGAAGAGGGAAGCGAGAGGATCGCAGGGGAGAGGGCGAGCGTTGCTGGGAGGGAGGAAAGGAGGAAAGGGGAGACCTCGGGTTCTCGGACTGGGGACTTGGATAACGGGGCCCCGATCTAACTGCCGGCTCCATTCCTCCGCTCTAGGGTCAGCGGCGGCTGCGGTAAGCCTGCCCTCCCAGCCCCGCAGTCCCGAGGGGCGAGTAGGAACCCGACAGCATCCTTCTGAGTGACAGAAGGATGACTGGGTGTGTAAGTGTAGGATGGGGCGGGGATTGGTGGTTTCCTACCTTCTCTTAGAAAGTTGCTTGCTAACTACCACTCCCCGAGGTCTCCTTTTTTGTTGTTTCGAGGCCCCACCCAGTTGAGTGGCTGCCGTTGGTGTCAGCTTTGGGGGAAGTTTTGTACTTTTGATTTAGATCTGGGGCGATGGCTGGTTGTTGATTGTGGCCGGACGGTGTGGAATGGAGTACCTGTGTTGTTACACACAAACACCCCCAACACAGCTACCCCTTCACTGGGAATCTCACAAGAAGGGATGTGGTTCAGCTGCAGATCTCTCTTCTCCATCAGTTGGGATCCCTTGATTTCGATTCGGACTTCTTAATACGTTTCATCTCCTGGACCACTTTGGCAGTCTGGCGAAGTCTATGGACTTCTTCTCAACATGTTATTTTTTAAATTCATAAGATTAAATTACAAATCAAATATATTGAAACAAAGTTAGAAAATAAAAGTTCTGGGATCCTAAATTAACAATCTGTGGCAGACTGCTGTTGCTAGGAACTCTAATACAGTATGCTACTGTATTGTTACTTTAATTACAATGAGGTAGTGGTGCTTGAGGCTATTAGGATGCATTTAGCTTAAAGAACTAGAATTTAACCTAGCACCTGAATGCTAGAGTTTTTCCTTTTCTATGATTTCTATAATTATTCTTATCAAAATTCTTGAAAGGCAGCAAGCATGTCCCAAAGGATAGAAAGCAGGCCGGGAGCCAGAAAGATCTGGAGTCCTGTGCTACTTCTGATACATTATTAGTGAATTCATGACCCTGAATGTGTCATTCAGTGTTGTAAGTTGTAGAGAAGGTATTGGCCTACTGTTAAAAAAAAAAAGGGGGGGGGGGACTCCTTTTAGTAAGGAAATCACAAGCTCAGGCCCTGTCACTATTAAATTTTTAATAACTGTGATCTCGGTTCATTCTGGGATTGATGACTTTTACTGTTCTGAACTTCTGGAACAACTAATTCTTTCATGTTCCATTTACTTTTTACTTAATAATTTATCTTAAAAAGAATTAAGAGCCTAAACAGAGTCCATATTTTGCCAGCTTGATTTTTGTTTGGTTTATTTGTATGTTGCATCAAAATATTCTCAAACTACTCAGACTTAGCATTTTGCTATAGCTTTTTGGAAAAAGGAAGGGAAAGGCATGTTAGAAATGATGCATTATTTTTCTTTTGTAGATGTCTTCTTCAGTTTCTTAGAAGCTAAATTCATCCAGTAATAGGTGAAACACCAGGTTTTCCTTGTTTAAAATATAACATTCTCCTAGAGTGGATTTTTTAAAAAATGTATTCATGGTTTTAAACAAAGAGAATACTTGGCCTCTAATTTTGACTTATCATGAATTCCCTGCATAGCTGTCTTTGAAGAAATTAAATATGCTTTATTTTTTGTAAGGTGTTTGTGATTGCAAAAGAATGAATAACATTTTGCTTCTTATTCAAAATGAAAACAATAGTATGCATGATTTATTAATGAGTCCAATAGTCTACTTATTTATATTTGCTTATGTCTGGACAAGTTACACCAAAATCTTTTGTTAATTTTATGCAATATCTGTATCTGATACAAACTCATTTAAAGTTGACAAATGATGTGCACTATCACTGATGAAAATATGAGCAAAGCAAGACAAATATAATTTAGGTTGTGTCTATGGAAATTAGAGGAAAGTGTTTTTGTTTGTTTAAACATCAACTTAGTTATATGATACTCATTTGTAATTTAGAATATTGATGGCTATTTCAGTGGTAAAGAATTATGTTGTGCTTTTGTTTTACCTTCTTATTTTATAATTTGAGTATTTCACATAATATATGTAACTTATTTCTGCTTGCTTCACCCTGTATTACTTTTGGGAGGGGGAATTGGACATTTCTCTAATCAGCAGTTTGTATATAATTTGTATTTTATAAATGATCAATCTTAAAATTGAAAGTTGCTTGCCCTACTAAACCTGAGCAGTTGCTGGTTGTATGCCTGTTTATTGAAAGACAGTATCTAAATCTGTAACTCATGGCTATAATTCTCATATTTTGTTCCCTTATTTTGTTACTAGTGATTCAGTAGTGATCCTGATGCTATTTTAATATTACTTCAATGAGCCTGAAGCCAAGGAACATATTACTTGATTTTTTTTCATTTTTCACTTAATAATTTATCTTAAAAAGAATTAAGAGACTAAACAGAGTCCATATTTTGTCAACTTGATTTTTATTTGGTTTATTTGTATGCTGCATCAAAATATTCTCAAACTTCTCAGACTTAGCATTTTGCTATAGCTTTTTGGAAAAAGGAAGATAAAGGCATGTTAGAAATTATGCATTATTTTTCTTTTGTAGATGTCTTCTGCAGTTTCTTAGAAGCTAAATTCATCCAGTAATAGGTGAAACACTAGGTTTCTTGAAGCCAAGGAACATATTACTTGATTTTTTTTTTTACCTAATTCATTGTCTTGACTATTTCCAAGTAGTTATTGGAGGGCTTTGAAGTTTTAGAAAATGTATTCACTTGGTAAAAATAGATTCTTAGTCCTTTCTCTTATAGAAGTACATTCATAATTATGTGTAATTTATTACATTTTAAATTTGTAAAAATGATATTCTATATTTGGGCTTGTTGATAGTTTTAGTCTAACTTTAAAAAAATCCACCAACTTTCAAAAACTGGTATTTTTACCTAAATTTTTTTAAAACTACATTTTATGATTTCAGAAGGCATCTTTAGTTGGTTGTTCTGCTTCTTTGGGTACAAAAATCATATATTCTAGAGCCTTTTTTACCCTAAACCATACCAAAATTGTGCTTAAGCTGTACAAAATTTGGAAGTATTGACTTGAATGCTAGCTTCACAGTGCATTATATTGTACAACATTTATAATCTAGGAATTTTATATTTTAGGAATTTTGATGCATGGATACATAAAGCATGATTTTCTATTGGGAAGATTCTAAAATAGAGAGGGATAAAAACAAAGTGTGGAAGTTATATTTCCAATTCTGATCTGTAAGACATAATGGGAAACACTCAACTTGAGAGATAAGTAACATAATCAAAACAATGAACAGAGAAGATTGCTTTAAGAGTTTGAAAAAAACCCCAGCAACCAAATTTATTAATCTTAGGTTAATTTAGCTCATTTAGAGCTAAATTATTTTAGAAGACAGCATAACATAGCGTGAAGAATTACTGCTGTTACACTAATAAGTTGTGTGACCATGACCAAAATCTTTTAAATCTCTATGTGTTTCTTCAGCTGTGTTCTATGGGCATTTCTAGTTCTAAGATTATATGAGGAGACATAGGCCTTTCTTTTAATGAAAGGAATATGTTTACAAGTCTGATATTCAGAAGACTTAAAGGTTTTTGATAATCCAAATCTTGAAGGAAATGGGTTTTACAGATGATGCTGTAAACCATTGGGAATTTGGCACTCAACAGCTATAACTAAAAGGATTTTAGAGAGGCAGTGGAGTCTTATTGATATTAGACTCCCTTCCCAATTCCCCAATTCCCTATTTTCAATTTAACATTAAAATTGGGTTCCAACTGGGAAACGAATGTGAACTATCTGCATTTTAGTTTTTCTTCCCGGGTTATTTATACCTTCTGAATCCAATTCTCCCTATGCAACAAGAGAACTGTTCGGTTCTGCAAACATATATTGTATCTAGGATATACTGCAACATATCCATTGCCATCTAGGGGAGGGGGTGGAGGGAGGGAGGGGGAAAAAAATCAGAAAAGAAACGAGTGCAAGGAATAATGTTGTCAATATAAAGTAATCATTAAATAAAAAATAAAAATTAAAAAAAAAATTGGGTTCCAGGAGCAGCTAGGTGGCACAATAGATAGAGCACCATGTCAAGAGGAGCTGAGTTCAAATCTGGTTTCAGACACTTAACACTTCCTAGCTGTGTGTGATCCTGGGCAAGTCACTTAACTCCTGTTGCCTCAGCAAAAAAAAAAAAAAAGGTTCCAGTCCAGGTCCATGCTGAAATCAAACAAGTATACTTTTGCAAACTGCTTCAGTTCTTAATTTGGATATGTTGATTGTATCATTTACATTGTAAGTGTAAAAGTAAAACTTACTGCAGTTTTTTATCTTATGTCTAGTACCATACAACAAGTTTGTAATAAATATTTGTTGAATTGATTGATTAGTTATTCTGCTCATTTTTCATTCAATAAACAAGAACCTCTTATTGTGTGCAAAGCTGCCTGGAGATAGTTTACACTTTATTGGGGGGAAATTATTTACACATTTATTGGGCAATGACATGCCACACATACAAGTAAATATAAAATATTACAAGTAAGTTTTTTTTTTATTGGGGAGAATTCTAACTGCTGGGATCAGGATAATCCTCATTTATAGGTTGACTATCCTTAGACTTGAAAGAAACTAGAGATTGTAGTGGGGCCCTCTTCATTTTACTGTAGTAAATAACAGAGGCAAGATTTGAACCTAGATTTTCTGATTCCAAAATCACTACTTTATCTCCAAACTCACCTTATTTTGAATTTCCTAATTACTATGAAGGGTACTATAATTTTTTCAGTCACCCAGATTTTTGTAACCTTATTGTCATCTTCAATTTGTTATTTCCACCCAACTTAAATTTCCAATCAGTTGCCACATCTAAAAATGTCTTTTTCACAGTATCTCTTGCATATATTTCCTTTCCATTCACATAACCACAATCTTATTCAGATTTTCATCATCTCTGGCCTAGACTATTATAATGGTCTTCTAATTGCTCTCCTGTCTCTAATCTTTGCCCACTCCAGGCTATCCTCCACAGAGCTGTCAGATGATGTTCTAAAAACAGATCTGCTCAGATCAGTCCCTTATTTAATAATTTCCAATGGCTTCACAGTGCTTCTCAGATGAAATATATTATTTTCTTTGTTTAATATTTAAATATCTTCACAATCTGGTCCCTTTTAATGCTTTCAGTCTTCTTAGATTACTCTCCACTACACTGGCTTACTTACTCATTGTTTACATTCCTGACCTTCCTCTTCCATCACTATGCCATTGTACTGGCTCTCCTTCATGCTAGAAATGCTCTTAACTTATGTTGGCCTCTTAGTTCCCCTGGCTTCCTTTAAGATTCATCTTCTGCTAGTGGCTTTTCCCAGTTTCCTCAGCTGCTGCTAGTGCTTCTTTCTAAAGCTTCCTTTCATCTACTTCATGTATCTCATATTTAGTTGTTTTTGTACTTGTCTCCTCCTTGGAAATACAGGCTTCTTAAAGAAGAAGTATCGTTTTGTGTTTATATTCTGAATCCAGAATTAAATACAATGTCTGTCATATAGTAAGTGCTTAATAAATGTGTACTGACTGGTTCAATGATTATGTCATGATTTTATTTTTTATGCTTCTAGAGAGATTGTGGGTAGATTAGATATTGCTAATATGAATAAACTGGAAAAATATGTTCCTATGGGAAACAATGATGTTTTCGGACAATGAAATACTCAATTTAGCAGACTGTTTTAGTCAGCAACTTGAACTAGTTGAATGATCAAACTCAAAGTGATTTTGATATAATAGTGATACAACATTGTTAACATAGAGGGAGCTCTCTGGAGAAGTGCCTAAGGATCTATAGTTTGTCCTATTTGGTCAAACATTTTAATAATTTGGATGCATAAATAGAATACTTCTCAAGATTGCACATGATTCTAAGTTGGAAGAATGAGGTATTAGCTAATTTTTCCAGTTTAGTATCATGTGCAATTTTGAAATGAATTTGACAAATTTGACTACATGAAGAGGAGAATAGGCTTTTCAGCAACCACATGGGGAAAGTAATAGACTTTTGTATCAGCGTGAGAACTGGAAATCATACCATAAAAGGATTGATTGAAGGAACTGGGGATATTTAGCTTGGAGAGAGTTTGGGGATATATAGTACACATGATAGTTTTTTAATTTGAAGAGATATATCATATCATATGGAAGACATTAGAATTTTTCTTGACTTCAAAGGGCAGAACTAGGTGGAAATTAATATTTTGAGATCTTCAACTTTTTAGACAGTTCAGAAATTTAACTGACTGCCTCTGGAGATGAATTCTTCCTCATTAGAAGTTTTTAAGTAAAAGATCATGTGTTCAAATATAGGAATTCTGAGATTTTGGATTATTTTTCTCTAATTGAATTCTTCCCCACCCCACCCCACCCCCATACCCTCGCATCTTTTTTGTTTCTATTAATAGCATTTCCCTTTTCCAGGTTGCTCCAGTTTAATTGATGGGTTGATTTATCTATATACATGCCATCATTTGTTAAATCTTACTTTCACAATCTGATCCAGATTAACACATATTTTAACCTGTATCTTTGATTTTTATATTCTCCTAATTTCTCCTGATCTCACTCCATCAATTATCCTGTCCTTTTTTTTTTGTCTTCACTTTCACTCTCTTGATTCTTTCCTCCCAACTACTAACACACTTCACTCCCAAAAAAAAACCCAAAAAGCTACTCTGATATTGCTACTCATTCTATTTACTTTCATATATCTCTCTTCCATTTCCCTAAATAAGTAGTTTATATACCAATCCATTTTCATTTTGTTGGGGTTGAAATTCAACAAAGGTACACTGAGGCATATATTTTGAAGCAAGATAGGTGGGAGTGAACCTGCTAATACAATGGATTGCTGTAGTTAGCCAAAAGATTCCAAGAAGAAGGATACCCCCCCCCTTTTTTTTTTAAGTTTTGAAGGGAATACAGAACAATAAACAGGACTTCTTAGGCTGGAAACAAGTTATGATTAATTACACCAGCTTGAGATCATGAATGGTATGATTTGTTTCAGAGTTGAGGCATGGAGGACAATATCATTGATTGGAAATTGGGAATGAGGGGCTAGCAACAATTTCCTCCTTCTGTCCCATGACTTAAGAAATGTTCGATGTCAAAGACTGTGGACCAGATTTCTTTGGATAACGAACTAAACAACTTTGAAGAGTAACTTGGTGGTATATTGATACTGGACCAAACTCACTATTGTCCACCTCAAGGATAACAGAATTCCTTGAGGCAGGAATAGAAGAGTGATTAGCAGAACTGCTTTTCTAAACTTAAATCATTACAGACCAGCTGAATCAATTCAGTATAAATATGATCAATTAAAAAATACACAGAATCAATTTAATTTCTCATTTTACCATTTTCATCCACTCCTGAAATTCTCCCTAAATTGTCAGACCCTATTGTCAAAGTCATTTCAGTCCTTATGTCCCTTGAGTTCTCTGTAGCTTTTGACATTCACTTTTACAGTGTCCTCTTTTTCGTTTTTATGAAAATATCTTCTCTCAGATTCCTGCCTGCTCTTTTTTACTCACTTTTCTTTCTCCTTCCCCTCATTATAGACATGATCCAACAATCTTTCATTAGTTGTCTTTTTCTCTTTCCCTTTGTTAATCTTTTTCACCCTATCATCTTTTCTAGTGACTCCCAAAACTACATATCCAGCTCCAGCATTTTCCCAAACTTCATACTTGAATTTCTTTAATAAAACATTAAGGTCAGCATATTCCAGATGTAACTCTTATCTTCCTACCCTTTCTTAAAAGTTTCCTATTTCTTTTGAGAGTGCCATCAATCTTTCAGTCTCTCAGATTCACAATCTTGAAGTCATCTTTAACTCTGTATTTATTCTCTCTTATCCCCAAGTTGCAGTCAGTTGGTGAGTCTTGTTGATTCTACTTCTATAATTTATCTAATTTCTCACATTCTCTTCCTCATATAACTACCATTAGCAGTCTTCTTTTTCCCTCATTACCTTTAACTAGATCTATAGCAGTACTCTTAATTTTACTCCTGTCTCTCTCTTCTCTTAATATATCCTTTGCAGAGCTTCAAAAGAATCACAAATATGAGCATGTTAATTTCCATGCTCAGGAACCTGCAGTGGATCCTTATTACTCTTATTGGAATTTATATTCTTTACAAACTGACTCTATCTCATCTTTCCTTGGCTTATTGTATAGTATTGCCTTTGATAAACCATACATTCTGGCCAAATTGGCCTACTTGCTTTCCCCTGAACTCAGCATCTCTGCCACTAACTAGCCATGTGACAAGTCACTTAACCTCAGAACAACCGGAAATAACCTTTTTTGTGTAATGGGATCCTCTTGGCAGTGTAGTGAAGTCTCTTCTCAATGCTTTTAAATGCATAAAAGTGAAATACATGAGATTATAAAGGAAGTCAATTATATTGATTGAATTATCAAACTAACGAATTGTTGTTTTTAGATATCACTCTATGAAGTAAGTATTCATCTAAGTATTAGTGTTCTAACTCTGAGTGGTAGAACTAGACTGGGAACCTACTCATTTCTTTCCAACTCCCAAATCTAGCTCTTTTTTCATTACACTGTAACAGTGCCTAGTAAATCACATAAGTGTACACAAAAGTTGGTTTGCTCAAACTATGCTTAGAAATTGAGGCTTTAATACTTAATAATAAAAGCTTACCTTTAAATATAGAACTTTAAAGATTTATAA
The DNA here is from genome assembly GCF_016432865.1 of Antechinus flavipes. Taxonomy (NCBI): domain Eukaryota; kingdom Metazoa; phylum Chordata; class Mammalia; order Dasyuromorphia; family Dasyuridae; genus Antechinus; species Antechinus flavipes. The sequence continues at coordinate 322,338,075 of NC_067400.1, read as the reverse complement.
GCTGTTTTCCCTCTAACAGATCAGTGATGTAAATATTATCATTCCATTTTAAAGATGAGAAAACCAAGGTGCAGAGAGGATGTCCATGGTCACACAGCAAATAAATATCTAAGGTAGTATTTGAAGCCAAATCTTAGGATTCGTAAGTCCATTACTTTTTCTGCTAAGTTACTATACCCCAAAGAGAACCTGGTTTCCAATTGTGATTCCAACAAAAGCCATAGCAGGGGCAGCTCGGTGTGGCACAGTGGACAGAGCACCAGCCCTGGAGTCAGGAGGACCTGAGTTCAAATTTGATCTCAGACACTTAACACTTCCTGGCTGTGTGACCCTGGGCAAGTCACTTAACCCCAATTGCCTCAGGAAAACAGACAAACAAAACACTAAGAACCATAGCATAATAACAAAAATAACTTTTATTGAAGGGGATACGCTCACATGTCCAGGAGAAGAGGGAGAAGCTTCCATGATTCTAGTAAAGCTGATCTCTTTTACTCACAACAGTCCCAAGATATGCAGTCTGAAGCATCATAACATCTCTAGACAATTATTGCATGTCAGAGTGGCCTGCTGGTTAGTTTGAACTCAGATTCTGAGCAGATGTTACATATATTTCTGCTGACTAGATTCAAATATTGGTCACTATTTCAACTAAGACTCAGAGTAACCTTTTGTTCACTCTTTCACTTCATCTTTCAAATGAAGACATTAAGAATTTTTCTGGAAAGGTCTGGAGGAGTGAGTAGAAGGGAGAATGAAACTTAAGATGGCTGAGTGGTAGGAAACATTATGGTGAAATCCTATCCATAAACTCTTCCAAATAGATCAGGAAAATGCATCAGACTGAATACTGGTGGGAAAATTCTGAAAAAGTTGCAGTGAGCCCTTTGTCCATCCCATTTCTGCAAATGTAGACACTGGAAAGAGCAGGAGCATGCCCACCAGGCACATATAGGAGCACTAAGATTGGGATAGGTAAAAACTGGCCTCCCACCACCCAGTTCTAGGCCCAGGAGAAATGGAAGCATTCCCATGGTAGGGAGAACTTGGGCAATATATTGAGAAAGAAGAAAGTTCAGAAGGCAGCAGAAGCAGTTTGACTCAGACTCTAGATTCAAAGCAGTGTCTCAGTGCCATTATGTAGCTTAGCTTTTAGAGAAACAACCAACACAGGAATCTCAGAACAAAGGGGAGGCTACAATCCTGACATTCTTAAACCTACAGAATTTTCCAGCTGGCCACATACGAGTGGGATCTTACCATAGTCCACTCCTGAACAAATCCAAACCAAGGTCAAGCACTTACAGGGCTCAAGGTAGGGGCAAACTAAAAAATAGACATTAACTTAGATCAGACCACTCTGTGAACACTGAAATCTTGGAGATCTACAGCCTGTCCCTGAAATCTTGCAATAAGACAATACTTAGTAGCCCAAGAAAAGTAAGAATGGGACTTTCTTCTAGAAATGCAGTAGAGCTCAACCCTAGGGGGAAAAAATAGGCAAAGGAAAAAAATAACCCCACCATAATAAGCTGTTATAGTGCCAATGATATTCAAGACAAATATAGAGGGAAAAAAATACCCAAAACATCTACAAGTAATGCCTCAGAAAAAAATAAAATAAAACCTGGATACAACCTTAACTTAAATTCCTGGAAGATATGTAGCTAGAGCTAAAAGTTTAAAAAATAGCTTTATAAATTAAATGTGAGTGTTAGGGGGAAAAAAAGAGAGAACTATGGAAGGATGAATTGGAAAAGGACAGCTTGGTACGAGGTACAAAATTTTGCCCAATTAACAAATTCCCTGAATATTAGAAAAGACCATATAAAAACCAAAGATTCCATGAGTAACAAAAAAAATTACACAAAGTCAAAAGGCAGAAAGAAAATGGGAAAGTTTAAGATATAGCATAACAAAAGTAATTCACCTGAAAAACAGATTGAAGAGAAAAAATTTAAGAATTATTAAATTATCTAGATACTGTAGAGGGCCAGAACTTTGGAGAACTTTGTTTTTTTAATTGAAGCTTTTTATTTTCAAAACATATGCAAGGATAATTTTTCACCATTGTTCCTTGCAAAATCTTGTGTTCCAATTTCCCTCCCCCTCCCCTAGATGGCAAGTAATCCAATGTTATATTAAACGTGGTAAAATATATATGTAAATAAGCATACGTATTTATACAATTATCTTGCTGAACGAGAAAAATCAGATCAAAAAGGGAAAAAAACGAGAGAACATAAAATTCAAACAACAAAAGAAGTGAAAATGCTATATTGTGATTTATACTCAGTTCCCACCGTCCTCTCTATCCCAAAGAGATCTTAAAGGGAGGAAAGGGACCCACATGTGCAAAAATGTTTTTGGCAGCCCTTTTTGTAGTAGCAAGAAACTGGAAATTGAGTGGATGTCTATCAGCTGGAGAATGGCAGAATAAGTTACGGTGTATTAATATTATGGAATATTATTCTCTAAGAAATGTTCAACAGAATGATTTCAGAGACAGCTAGAGAGACTTACGTGAACTGATGCGTGAACTGATGCTAAGTGAAGTGAGCAGAACCAGGAAATCATTGTACACGGCAACAACAGTATTATATGATGATCAATTCTGATGTACATGGCTTTTCAGCAGCGAGATGATTGAGGGTCAGGTGTAATGATCTTGTGATGATGAGAGCCATCTACACCGAGAGAGTGGACTGTGGGAACTGAGTGTAGATCACAACAGCATTTTCCACTCCTTTTTTGTTGTGGTTTGCTTGAATTTTTACTTTCTCATTTTTTCACCTTTTTGATCTGATTTTTCTTGTACAGTAAGATAATTGTATAAATATGTATGCTTATATTGCATTACTTGCCATCTATAGGAGGGCTTGGGAGGGAAAAAATCGGAACACAAGGTTTTACAAAGGTCAGTGTTGAAAAAAATTATCCTTGCATATATTTTGAAAATAAAACAATTAAAAACAAAACAGAATCTACCAGTCATTTCCTGAAAGAAACCTCAACACAAAAATTTCCAAGAATGCTAGCCCAAATCCTGAATGTCTTTGTCAAAATATGTGTGAAATAATCAAAATAAAATTAAAAATAAAATATTATATATGAACCATATGTGTGATATATGTTACAAGAAGTCAGAAAGTATTCAACTACCAAGGTATCACAATCAGAATCACCTACAATTTAACTGTTACCAATATAAAGGAGCAGAGAACTTAAAACATTATAAAAAGCAAAGGGTAGGGCTTATAGCTAAGAATAACTTACTCAGCAAAACTAAATATAATGCTACAGAGGAATAATGGATCTTTAAAGAAATAGAAGATTTCCAAGCATTTCTAATGAAAAGGCCGAAGCTTTGGAGAAACTTTGAGATTATAGGATTGAAGGACAACGTAAAAATGGTAAACATAAATGGAGAGTCATAAATAAGGATAAGCTGCTTATATTCAAGTAGGACTAGATGATATATGTCTCCCCTCTGACTGTGGATAGAGTGCCAGGCCTAGAATCAGGAAGATCTGAGTTCAAATTAGACTTCAGACACTAGCAATATAACTCTGGGCACATCACTTCACCTCTACCTCTGTTTTCTTATCTGTAAATTGAGGATAATGTTAGCACTTAGCTAACAAAATTGTTGTTGAGATAATAATTGTAAGCACCTGGCATGTAGGTGCTTAAGAAATGTTTGTTCTCTACTCTTCCTTTTAGGAAAATTATCTCACATAATCATTGTCCACTTTTTCATGAGGGGGTGGGAAGTAGCAGCTGACATTTGAACCGCATTGTCATCTGAACTGATGAAAAAGAAGGAAAAATATACACACAGTAGGTTTGTAGTAATGATTGTTCACTTGTGTCCAACTCTTCATAACCCCATTTGGTATTTTCTTGGTAAAAAGGTACTGGAGTGGTTTTCATTTCCCTTCTACAGCATATTTAATAGATGAGAAAACTGAAGTAAACAGGGCTAAGTGACATAATTGGGTGCAGAAATACATTTTACTCAACAAAGAAATGAGGGAAAAGGGAGAAGGAAGAAGGGGAAATTAGAAGATATATTTTGGGAAATTAATTCTGGGAAAACAAATTCTAAAGTATAAAAGTATATAGAACTTTGAGATGACAAGGAATGGGAATCAGAGGGGAGTGCCCTCAGATTGGAAAATGGATGAATAAAGATATATAAATATTTATAATAAGTACATAATAAATTATTGTTATTGTTTTGAGCTCTTTATTAGCATAATGACAAACAGGATCCTAGAGGACTAATGAAGAAATATGCTGCCCACCTCTTGAAAGAGAAGTAAAACACTCATGATGCTGAATAAGAGAAATTTTGTTTTGAACATGGCCAATATGGAAATTTGTTTTGACTATATGTGTTTATAGAGTGTGTGTGTGTGTTTCTCATGTGGGGAGGAGAGGGGTATAGGAAAAGTGAGAAGGCAGATCTTGCCTGATTAAAACAAAGTACTTAAAAAAAAAAAAATGACACTGTGGGGTAGACATTTGCACTTTTTTTTTTTTTTTTTTTGGTAAGGTAGAAAGGCACTTGAGCTATATAAGCATTGCTGTTATTTTGCAGACTGGCCTCTGATTGTAACTTTGTAGAGAGTGACTTCAGACATGGCCAACATCTGTCTGCCATCACTGCAGCCACCTGTGTCTTAGAAGAGTAACTTAAGTGAGAGGGAAGGTCTCAAATTAGTATAGCATCATTTCCCTGTCCCAGCTCCAGCTCTTCTGGGGATACTCAGAACAAAGCCCAGTAAATACAGGAAAGCAGCCATATTCTGTGGCCAGGGTATTCTAAGAGGACTACTGCAAAGATCCTTTTAGTTCTCTCAGCTATATTTCTTGTGGTTTTAGTAGTTTGGGTATGACCTCTTAGAGGGCCCTACATCCCTTAACTATCTTCTTCCCAGTGCCAGTTTCTCCTCGTAGCATTCTCCTTTACCTCTCTATGTTAATTTGTCCCTTCAAACTTAATATCTTAACAATTTATTCCCTAGCCTCTGCCTAGGGCAGGTATTCATTCATGTGAAAGAGTCTAGTAAACAGGATCCATCCCAGATCCCCTTTTCCTTTTTGTTCTTTTTGATTCCTATAGTCTAGCTCCAATTTGGTGTAGTTCAGGCCACATGAGTGGATTGTTAGGGAGGAAGCTAATCCCACCTATAACTATGTTCAGTTTACTTCTGCCTGTGGCAGAATACTTATTCTGGTGGCAGAGTACAGCAAGCAGGACTTATGCCATATTCATATCTGCTCACCCTGACCTTTGTCTTCCAGTTCCAACTTGGTTGCATGGAATATAAGCATTCAGATGATAGAGAACAATAACCAAAACCCATCTCCAACCCTCCTTCCACTGTCAGCTCTACCCAACCTTTGTTTCCAACCCCAGCTTTTACAGTTTAGTCCATACAGCAGGGGCATTTCAATCATAAGGATCTATATTAGTTACTCAGTGATACAAAAAGTCTTTATCCATAGACAGCTATTATTATTAAGTGAATTTGGCACTACCTCCCTCGTTTTTAGTTTATAGAATCTTCTTTTGTTCCTTGTCTTTTTTTGCTAGCAAATCTGATTCATGCCTGGGAGGTTCAAAATCCTGCTGACTATGCCAGATATAGTCTTTGGATCACTTGGGTTAAAATTGTAAAACTCACAAGATGACATAGTAGCAAAAAGAACTTTTATTGAAGGGGATGAAATATTTCCAGTAGCAGGATGAAACCCCAAAAAGGACTCTGCAAAATGGACCCCTTTGGAGGAACTTTCTAGCATCATTAAGTAGAGGCTTCCAAGAATAAGGATAATAAGCCCATTTATTCAGAATACCCAAGATATGAAACCTAGATAATCAAATAAATAGTTTCCTGGAAACTATTATAAAGCAGACAGTCTAGCTGTTCATCTAAGTTCAAATTGTTGGGGTTTGAAGGGGACCCTAAAAATGTTGGGGTTCCAGACTGGTGTCACAGGGTATCTCAAAAAAATTTCAGGCTCAAACCCATTTCCATGTCAAGGGGCAAAGTTTATTATAATTGTAACACCAATTAAAGTGAGCTAAATTCCAAAAGAAGTTAGCAAGGAACCAGGAGCAGGAAGATAAATTTATGGGAAAAAATCACTGATGTGCTGATTTTATGGCTTAGAGGTAGAGTTGAGGAGTGGTCTGGTTCTGACTTTGTGCCCAGATGCAGTCCCCATAGTTCTTTAGGTAGAACTCACAGGGAACGTTTCAGAAATGTGTTTTTAGTCCTGAAATGTCACTAGGTCATGTGGGTCACCCAATTTTGTTCTGTGCCTTGTCAACTTTAAGCACCTCTTTATTGCTGCTCATTAGTCTCAGAAAACCATTATCACAGATCAACAGGCTGTTATCTGACAGCCAACAATATCTGTGTCCTTGCATCCTGGTCAGATGGAAGTATATCATTTTTAATTAGATCACCCACAAGGCCAGGTGACCTTAAGGGTTATTATTCATCTTCCCTAGGAACTGCACCACATCAAAGACATGGTCATTATCTGGCTGATCAGGTATTTCTTACAATTTTGCTGGCTGAGATCAGTGATCATTATTTTAGTTTATATGCAGAGAGATACGTTGTACATCCAGTATTTTCAGATGAAGGGTTTCATAAACTCTCTATCCAAATTATATTACTTCTTACATAAATATAGTGGTTGTTTTGAATTTTTTTATAGTAAAGGGAAATTATAAATCTGACATAAACATTAGACTGTTTACTTTTGTAAAATTATAGAAAATTAGCTGCCATAATGTATTTTAGCTAACCTTGGGTGTTTTAGAATCTGGCTTAGCAAGTTTTCTGATGGTGGGTTACATGCTTCTGTATCCAAATTCCTAATACAAGGTGATGAAAATAATAACTCTCTCACAAACTATTTGATAATGAAAATCTTTTCAATCTCTTATCCTGGGGGAATGTAGAAAGACTGATTCTCTTTTGTTAGTCTGCTAAACAACCATAATTCAGAGAAAGAAAGAGAGATAGAAACAAACATTTATTGTATATCTACTTTCTCCTAGAAACTGTGTTATCTTTTAATTTTCACAGCAACCCTATGGGAGAGATGGCATTGTTATTCCCATTATTATGGTTGGGAATAAATAGGCAGATAGAGACCAAGTTACTTGAGTAGGATCACATATCTAGTAAGTATTTGAAGCATTGAAATTAGGTGTTAACTCTAGGTCCAGTGCTTTGTCCACTAATTTCACTAGGCATTCTATGCTATCTAGCTATCCTAGATCTTATTTCCTAGATGTGTATTTCTTTTCCTAACTAATGGGTTTATTCATTTTCTCTGTTACCTGTCTTAGTAACTTTTTATTTTTACCACACTATGAAAGGCTCAGTGAACAGTAAAAACTCAAATTAATCAGTCAAGTTCTTTTAAAAGAATTCTTCTGCCTGTCTCCTATTCTTATGAATGATCAAGAATTCACTTTTTCTCCCCCTTTTGTTTAACAAAGAAATTTGGCTAAGATTGGTGAAAATCCTACATTTTGGTTATTTAATAATTTCTCTTTTTATCATTCAGCCAATGCACAGTTATTGAGGAGGTATTTAGAATAATTTTCATCACTGTGGAAGACACCATAGGAGATAAAGAGGAAAAAAAAAAAAACTTGTAAGATTTGGTATGGATCCAGGACAAGTTTTAAATTACATGAGATAATAGCTAAATAAATGAATGAATAAATAAATAAATAAAAATGTAACAATATCTAATGAAATTTTATCATGTACTTGTGTAGCTAAGACAAGTCCAATTAGGCTAGGATGTTTAGAAAAGGCTTTAGAGAGGAAGTAGGAGCTGTATTGGACTTTTGAGGACTGAATCTGCCTATTGGACATCTCAAATGTAAGTCCTGTGGACATCTTTAATTCATCATGTCCAAAACTGAAGTCATTGTCTTTTTTACCAAACTCTCCCCTGTTCCTCACTTATTCATTGCTTTCAGGGGTACCATCATCTTCCTAGGCTTGAAACTTAAATGTTATTTTCAACTCCCAACTCTAATAATCTCCCAAATCTAATCATTTGTCAAGTCTGCTTTCTTACCTTCATAGCAATTGTATGCCCCTTTCTCAGCTTTTAGGAGCTATTTTTTTCTTGAAAAACTTCCTTGGCTTTTGTGTTTCTATATTCTTTTTTACCCTTTTCTCTGACAAATCCTTTTCTTATCCATTTCTCTTCATTCATTCCTCTTTCTCCTTCTGTCCCAGTAGTATTCCTAAAGAAATAATTAGTCTGTACTAATTTCTACATTTCCTTGAAGAGTTCACTTTTTTCATAAGTTCAATTATCACCTCATGTGAATAATTTATAAATTCAAATTGCTAGTCCTGGTCTCTCTCCTGATCCTATCTCTGTCTACTGTATATTTTTATTTAGATGTTTCATTTTCACCTCAAATTCAACATATGACAAATCAGAGTCAGTATCTTCACCCTCCAAATTTCCTAACAGCAGTTGAAAGGGAACCATTTATCTCCTCTCATAGGCCTAGAATTAGAGGATCTAAAAAAGAACATAATATGTTGGAAATAGAATACCAGATTTAGAGTCAGGAGACCTGGGTTCTAGACCTTACTCAGCCAACAGATCATATAACCTTGGGCAAGTAATTTATTCTTGGTTTTAGTTTCTTCATCTAAAAAATAAAGAGGCTTTAAGAAGTCATTTAATAGTTCTCTTTTCATTCACTTTTTTTAAAAATTATTTTTTAATACACATTACTTAATGAATCGTGTTAGGAGACAAAATTAGAACAAAAGGGAAAAACCATGGGGGGGGGGGGAAGACAGAAAAAAGGAAGTGAGCATAGGATGTGTTGATTTACATTCAGTTTCCATAGTCCTTTTTCTGGTGCAAATGGAATTTTCTATTCAAAATCTATTGGGATTGAACCACTGAGAAGAATCAACTCTTTCATAGTTGATCATTGCACATTCTTGCTGTTACTGTGTACAATGTATTCCTGGTTCTGCTTGTTTTGCTCAGGACTAGTTCATGTAAATCTTTCCAGGCCTTTCTAAACTCGGCTTGTTCATCATTTTTTATAGAACAATAATATTCCATTATCTACATATATAACAACTTCTTTAGCCATTCCTCAGTTGATGGACTTCTACTCATTTTCCAATTCTTTGCAACCACAAAAAGAGCTGCTACAAACACTTTTGCATCTGTGGGTCCTTTTCCCTTTTTTATGATGTGTTGGGATACAGACCCAATAATGCCACTGCTAAGTCAAGGGGTATGCACAGTTTTATAGTCCTTTGGGCGTAGTTCCAAATTGTTCTCCAGAATTTCATTCACATTCTAAACTGAACTAGCAAATTATCAGTTTCTTCTTAATTTTACTGTTTGTGCTACCTATGATTTCATTAGTATAGGATGCTTTTTAAGAAACTTCTTCCATCAGTAAAGATCGGCACCTTGAGAAGTTAAGGGGCTTGGCCAAATCTTTGAATTATGATTTTTATTGTTAAGCTGTGTTTTCTTTTATTTGATCTATTGTTACTATATGGTCAGCTGTTAGCATGTTGAATCTCCTTTAGACTTAAAGACAGGAATAATCACTGTAGAAAAATCCATAATCACTGCGCCCATAGTGTCTGGTATATAGTAGAAGCTTAATGCATGTTAATTGAGTATTTTGATCAGATTTTTATTCCACAGGATTCCCATACAATATGTTGAAATTGAACTTTTTGGTTTTTATTATTATAGCTCTTCCTTAAACATGAATCAGAAACTTTAGGAAAAAACTGTTTAAAAATCATTCCTGGCTCCTTATTGCCTGAAGGCAATGCAGTTTTTCTTGGCTTTGCATCTATGGTTTTTCACAATCTGTCTCTTAGTCTTCCAAGGTTATTTCACATTTCTTTTATGCACTCTACATTCTAGCCAATACATTATTCCCCTTTTCCCACTTCTTTGTCTTTTCATGAGCTCTCTTCCGTGCCTGAAATGTACTCTTTCTTCCCCCTCTGCCTTTTAGAATTCTTAGCTTCCTTTGAGGTTGAAGTCACAGGCCATCTCCTATAGAAAACTTTTCATAATTGCCTGTAATTATTAATGTTCTCATCCTGCCCAAGTTTTTTGGTATTTACCTAACTTTCCTAAATGGGCAAATAAATAAATGAGATACCATTTATAGCCTTCTGTATAATGAGCACATGTGCTCATTGAATAAATGAAATAGTCAACTATTCAGTCTACTAAAATGGGTTAAGTGCTTTCTTTGAGTCTTCAAGAACCTTACATTCTTATTGAGGAAGACAACACATAAAAGGAACCTAAAAATCCCCTGAAGAGAATAGCCACCCAGCAGAGGGACATGGTAAAGAAAGTCTGGATTGCACCCCCAAGAGCAACGGACACTTGGTTGTCTGGGATGCCCTCTTTAAAAGGAAGTTTCTAGGAGGAGCCATCTAATCATAGGAAGAAGCTGCAGGGGCAGAGAGTAATTTCATTGTGTGAATTCCAGAGGCTGGAGTGAAGAGCTAGAGGAAATCTGGAAAGCTGCTTAGAGAGGAATGAACTTTTGTACATCATAGTCCTTAAATCTTAGTTTGTTTCTTCTGTAAAATGAGGGAATTGAAATTGTATTAATCGGATGACTTTTGAGTTCCTTTCCTGATCTAAATACATGATTTAGTCCAACCGCTTAGTTAGTGAGATAAAGAACCTTAAAGGAACATTTAAGAGGAAGATAAAATTACTTGCTTAAAGTAAAATAATCTTACTAATAACATTAAGTAATTAATTTTTCCAGAATGTAATATTTTATGTGTAAAAAACTCAAAGCCTAAGAAATACTTTAAGATAAAGGAGATTAAAGGAAATGGTTTTATTAAAGGAAAAAATAAATATTTCTGATCATCCCAAATCAGAGACTCCCTTTCTTTTAGAGGATAACAAAATTTGCTTTTTTCTCCAAATGGATTGTACTTTTACTTTGCATTTCTTTACGTGTCTTTATTTCTGAATTCAGTCTTTGTCCTTTTTATACTCACCACATTCATTTATAAGACTAAACCATTGTTTACTGTTTTTGTCATTGAATGTTGTTTATACCCTTTGTGATTTGTTGAGAGCTGTAATAGTCTGTGGTGCTGGTTGAGGTATTCTAAGAGGAATATGTCTAACGTATTTAGTTTAAGATGCCTAATTACAAACTTGAATAGTTTAATTTTTATTCATAATAGATAATTGAATGAAAACACAAATTTGCCTTTATTTCCAAGGGTGTCATTTATTTTAATTGTATTAAAATTCCTTTGTATGTAATAAAATTATTTAGTTTTTAGTCTTTTGTTTTTTGCCTTTAGAGTGACTCTTTAAATTTTTTTTTCTCAGAAAGCACCTATTTTCTTCTTTGTGATTTTTCATTATCTTGCCAGATTTCTTAATTTGCTTGCTTCCCAATTACATTTTGGACTGGTACTACTTCTGGTCTGGTAGGATTTTGGAAGCATCTTTGACAGTGCAATTCTATTCATCTCTTATGAGTAATAGTACCACATCTTGCATTTCCTTCCCTTGAAATATCTTTCAGATTTGTCCTTTCCTTTCTATTATTTTTCTCCCTAAGCCCTCTTTTTATCCTCTTTTATCTCTCAGCAGATACCTCACCTGGCATTTTCTAACTTGAATCATTTCTTTTCAACCTTTCTCCCTACCTTAAATTCTATGTATTCTACAAGGCTCTCTATCTTAGCTTTTGTCACTTCTGTATCAAAGCTAATATTTGCTTTTGATTCTGTGCCTTCACACATACTCTAGACCTTACCCTTTTGTATCTTTATTCTCAGTTCCCATATCTAAATGATTGAATAAAGATCTCCTTCTGACATAGTGGAAGGAACATTGGACTTCAAGTCAGGAAAACTGAGTTGATTGGATTCTTATCTAAGATTTCCAGCTCTAAATGGGCAAATCACATAACTTCTGAGATCATTAGTCTTATTTGTAAAATGAGAGTTGTGGCACCTCCCAGAACCTTAATCTTTTATAAATTCTGTTGTCAGATTAATGAGATGATGATTATTTTCTTATTTTTTTCAGTATAATTCAATTGATATCTTATTAATATTATTTTATATTCATTGTATGGGCTGTTGCACATGTGGGTAAAATCATTGTTTTATGTTTTGAATAAAAATATAGTATATAAGCTTATCCTCTGTAGATTCGCCGAAAGCATTGTTGGCAAAAGGCCAGGAGCCAGGGACAAATGAACATCCTCTTTCCATATGACTTTGCTCTTCTTAACCATGTTCATCTATTCTGAAAGCTTTTAACTCCATTTAAATTGGAGGTTATAGTTATTATGATTCTAAATTCCTAACTTAAAATTTAGACTGAATCTAAATTTCATTTTTTGTTTATTTTTAATTTACTTTTTCTAAACTTAAACAAGAATTTTTAAACTAAGATGTATTTCATAAATTTCACTTTTTATAATCTTCCTGTTTACACAAAAATACAGAATCTTGGAAGTAATGGGCCAAATCAAATAAGAAATTTATTAAGAACAAATGGCAAACTCTATACCTGGGTTTACAGGTACAGATTTATGGGAGATAAGGCCAGACAAAACAGTTAGCATGAAAAGCCCCCCAAGGTTTTAATGGCCTACAAGCTTAAAAGCTCAATATGAATAAACTATATAAACTCCTTACTTTGAACTGTTTAGAAATGCTTGTAAGAAAGGAATATTAAATAGCAATAATAATTATTTTAAGCCTTTTGTTCTATATTCTTAGAAAAATAACTCATTATTTTCCTTTTTTAAATTTTAGGAAAAAAATTTCCTAAAAGAGAAAGACAGGGGAGATAAAAATGTATTTTTAAAAATTATTTTTCTGGGCAGCTAGGTGGCACAGTGGATAGAGCACCAGCCCCGAAGTCAGGAGGACCTGAGTTCAAATGTGGTCTCAGACACTTAACACTTCTTAGCTGTGGGACCTTGGGCAAGTCACTTAATCCCAATTGCCTCAGCAAAAAAAAAAAATATATATATATATATATATATATGTATGTATGTATATCTTCTCCCCTCTCCCTGCTTAAGATTTTACATCTGAAAGTCTTATAATAGATTCATGCCAATAAATTGCCATAGCAGATGTTTGTTTCCACTTTAATTAAAAATTTGGCATAGCATATGAGTAATAATTTTTTTCTATCAGCATGCAAGTTGAGATTATATGGTATTACTGCTTTGAAGAAATAATTGTGAATGATGATTAGTGTACAAATTAAGTGATGCTTGTATGAGAGTCTTTTAATTATAACGAGATGATTAAGCTAATGGTTAATTCTACACCTGTTTTCCAGCATTCTTAGTAATAATGTACATTTTGAAGGAAATGAGTACATTATGGTGCCATCCACTAGCATTACTTTTATTCACTGTTGAAGAATTCCTTTTGGTTGGTGATAATTGAACTGATTTAGTTTTATATAACTTCTTGTTAAAAATATTTGTCATTTAAAATTTCATTGTGAAATGATATATATATATAGAACTATATTTGTAAGTTATGACTTGCTCTTTAATAATCTTGAGTTGACTTATTTTTCTCTTAACAGAGGAAATGAAGGTATTTGATTATTGCCATTAAAGTTAATGTTTTAAATATCACTATGAATTGTTTTCTGAATTCATTTTGTAATTCCTGATTCAGGTCCCTTCTGAATTAATAATTCAAAATTTTGTTTCATGCTGAACATTTTTAATCCTATATTATGATTTTTGTAATTTGCTTTACAACTTTTAAAAGAACTAGGTTTTGTCTTGTTACCATTAATGAAAATGAAAACTACCAAAAAGAGTTCAAAGTTCATTACAGATTTTGAGTTGTAGTGACAAGTTTTCATGAGGGTAGCATTTAGGCAACAACCAAGCAGTCAGTTCTAACTTAACATTGATGCAAGTTTTTACTTTGAACAAAGGTCAACTCAGTCTCTCTTAATCATATTTTCTATTTGAATCATGGGATTTTAAATATTGAATTGGAAGGAATTTTAAAGGCCATCTGATCCAACCCCATCATTTTCTAAATGAGGAAATGGATAATCCATAGAGGTTAAATGACTTGCCAAATATCATACAAGGCTGTAAGGAGAGAGAACACAAATCCAAGTATCCAAGTTCTAAATCCAGAATTCTTTCCACTGATCTCTGTTGCCATGGAATGTATTACCTTTTCTCCAAAAACTTCTTAGCATTTTTCCATCAGTCATTTTAGAGACTTTCTGAGGAGAGATAAAGAGAAGTCTCAGAATAAGTAGTTGTTTACAACCGCAATCAGAAGTACATGGAACATAAATGATTTGTCCAGTTTTCAGAATAGGTTGTTGGCAGGGCTAAGGTCTAGAACGCAAGTCTTCCAATTGCTATTGCAGAACTCTCCTTTAGTTAAATTATTTTTAAAATTCTGAATCAGATTACAATTATGAATTTAATTCTCCTTTTCTGTAATCTTTCTCATAAATATAGAATAATCTTGGAGTCCATACCAAAAATTTACCACATTCATTTTTTAGTATCTTATTCTCCTAAGGCTATTCAGAGAAAAGAAAACTAATTTTTTTTAAAATCATACATTCCAAGTAAGTAATAATTATACGAATAGTTGCTTTTCAGGAAGCCTTATACTTAAGTGGGGACAAGGATTTCACTGTGACAGCAGGAATGCTGATAGCTATTTGTGTTCCTCCTCTCTCTTCCTTTCAGAGTTTTTGGTACCTCCTTTAACTTTATCAAAGCATCAAGACTATTTGAATGATAAAGCATGAAGGAACTCAAAAGGACCTATGAAGTAGATTGAGTGTTTTTGTCCTTAAGCCTCAGAAAAATCATAACTGGGTGAGCAATATTTATAGACCCTTGGAGTGAGAAGAGGTGAAATAAAGTCATGTGCCCTAATTCAAATCAAAATCAGAACTCCCTGTGTTTGGAAGAGTTTGGAGAAACTGCTTTGAAGGGTACTTTTTGCATATGAAGGAGATTTAAATTATTTCCTAATTGCCCTGGCAAAAAAAGCCATTTTTATTTTTTGAAGAGGATAAAGAATAATTTTGATTTGTATGCAAATTCTGCCTCTTAGTAGACCTTGACAAACCATGTAACTTCTCTGAATCTTATTTTCTTTTTAAAATGGAAACATAATACTTAGACTATTTCCTTCATTGTATTATTTTGAAAATCAAATGTCGTGTTATATAACGTGCTTTGTAAACTTTGGGAGTAAGTGGAAGTTATTGGATTTTTTTTTTCCTATTGACATTATCTTCAGGGTCAGGGCAAAGCTCATAAACGGAAATGTGAAGATTGTTAAGTCTGGACTATTTAAAAGGTTCATTTAAAGTGAATGCTTCATAATCTATTGATTAGCATCTTTTCCTTTCATTTTAAATGTCTTTGGATTTTATTAGTAAACATTTTTATTTCTGTATTTTTATCTTTTCAATTTATTAAACATCTTATTGTTCAGTTGTTTTTCACTTGTATTTGATTCTTATCAATTTTAAAGTTTATGTTCTACTGGGAGATGAAACATGTAGCTAGATAGAAGAATTTCATGGGCTTTATTGAGAACACTACTAATTTTTAATGTGCTATCTTTTAGGAATGAATATTTTAAAAATAACCATTTATTTTGTATATAATCTGCATGGTATAGGGTGTATTGCCCATAAATACTCTTTTAGTCATAATTTTGTCATTCCTTTATTTGAAGTTTCCTGTACAGACTTGGCAGAATTCCAGGCTTTTAAAAAAATATTCTAGAAATAACTGTCCTTATAGAAAGTACTGTTATCTGTGGGGAATGCATAATGTACTTTATTTGGTAAAGCTGATGTCACTGTGTAAGATGGCCTCAAGGAATCTTTAGAAGAACATAAGACTTTTGACTACTAGCATTTCTTAATAAATACCATACTGTTGATGACATTCACTTATGTTTGTTATGGTATGAAACAAAGTCTTTGTGACTAGTGATAGGTCTTGCTGTCATGATCATATAGAAAAATAGAATTAAAACAGTCATTTTTTTCCCCTCCCAGTAGAGCAAAGTTAAGTAGAAGAGAAATTTTACGTGTTCTCGAGAATACACAAATGAGAAGCTAATTTTTGAGATTTTTACATTCAGGAATACTCTTGGTTTTGTTTTTATAACTTGCATATTTAAGCCTTTCAGATGTGATCTATGTAGATCTGGGATATAGAACTTGTTAGAAATTTGTAAGATAATTTTTAAATAAATATGGCATAAGCAAAAAAGAAAGACATTTTCCCCCTAATTCCAAGTGATTCTCAATTTTAAATTTTGATATCTTTTGGTTTTTTATGTTACTGTTTCCATATATATCCTTCCTACCACCCCACACCTTATAATAAAAAAAAAAGATTGGAAAAAAAGAAAAAGTTCAGAAAAACTAAGCACAATAGCCACTTTTAACAGTATATGCAAAGTATAGAATCTGGTAGGAAGGGAGGTGCATTTTATAAATCTTTTCTTTGCATACAAGCGTGGTCATTATAATTGTGTTGTACTTTTGCTTTTTTGTTGTTGTTTGTTTTTATTACATTGTTGACATTGTTGATACTTTTTCCTAATTCCACTTATTTCCATGTGCTTCATTTCCTGTGTTTTTCTGTGTTTCTCAGAATACTTGATAGTCATTATTTCTTACAGTACAATAATATTTCGTTAATTTAATGTACTATAGTTTGTAGTTAGTGCACATTTATTTACTTTCCAGTTATTTGCTATCTCAAGAAATGATGCTGTTGATATTTTAGTGTATATGAAAACTTTCTTTGTATCTTTGACTTACTTGGGACATATGCCCAATAATGGATTCTCTGAGTTAAAACATGCGAACATTTTAATAACTTTCTTAGCACACTTCCAAATTACTTGTCAAAATGGTTGAATAAATTAACAGCCCCAACAAGATGTTAGTATACTTGCCTCTTTGTATACCTTCCTGTCCAACATTGGCCATTTTATTTTTTGGTCATCTTTGCCAATGTGCTGGCTTATCAGGTAGCTGACAAAAATAATGTTTTGATTTACATGTCTTCTATTATTAATCATTTGGATCCCATTTGAATTCAATTCATTTTGCTTAAATTGAGGAGTTGCAATGAAATAAGAACGAGCAAACCTGAAGAATGTCTAGGGCGTTTATTCATTATTGTGGAATCTGAGAAATGGTATTTCTTGATTGTTTTTAGTTGTTTCTGAGACACTGAAACATTCATAAATGTTATTGAAGCTTTGAAGATCTGTGCAGTTGGGTGAATTCAAATTAATCTATTGTGGGTTTGAAGAATTTAAAAACTTGTCTTTTTTGTTGTTGTTAGCTAGTTTAGCTATATTTTATATATATTGTGGCTCACAATGATCTGGCTCCTTTAAATTTGTTATATTGTTGAAGAACTTTTTTTTTTTTTTTTGATTCACCCTCTTGTCACAGTCTACTTTCTCTTTAATTTTTCCAGGTACAACTCCAGGTGCTATGCCATGCCTTTTACCTCTTCCATTAAAACATTACAGGCTATTTTAAGTATATTTTTAGGCAACTAAGTTCCTTTGGTGCATTCTTTCTCTTTTGTACACATCTTCCTCTTCCAGTAGTCCCTCCATAAGCTTTTTGCCATTTTTACCTGGAACTCATGGCCGTGGAGCCCACAGAGAGAACTACTTCTACTTGCTCCTACAGAGGTACTCTTTACTCTTTGACCTATCTTTATTCTTTTAATTTCTTTCTTACAATGGGGTATGATTAGCAGTTTAAATCTTTATTTGCCTACTATTTAGGATTTTGTGCCATTTATTTAATTCAAAATAATTTTTAAAAATTCTAGTTACTCCATTTTTTAGCAATTTAAAATAATAGAATTTAGGATCACTTCTGGTGCCAATATGGCAGAGTGAAGAAGGAATCCTCTGTAACTCTCTCTAATTCTCCTCCAAACAACTTGAAAAACACCTCAGAATTGATATAGGAACAGGGAATCAATTTACCAGCACAGTAGGAAAGATCTGTCCAGGCACAAGGGCAGCAGCAACCACCCTTAAAGCAGGAGGCCTAAAACAAAGTTCTAGGTTTGGAGCACTCTACCAGTTAGGCCTAGCCCTCCTGCAAACCATCAACCCCTTACCAGGGGTCCTCAAATTTTTTAAATAGGGGGCCAAGTCACTGTTCCTCAGACTGTTGGAGGGCCAGATTATAGTAAAAACAAAAACTTTGTTTTGTGGACCTTTAAATAAAGAAACTTCATAGCTCTGGGTGAGGGGGATAAACGTCCTCAGTTGCCGCATCAGGTCCACAGGCCGGGCCAGCCGTAGTTTGAGGACCCCTGCTCTTAGGCAGTTGAACAGTCTGCAGCACAGCCCCAGCTCAGGGCCAGCCAGCCAGCAACAATTCTCTGTTATCATCTAGTAAGTGGTTACAACCTAGTAGTAACTAGTAATGAGATTATAATTTAGTAGTGAGACCCCACCCCCAAGGCAGGACAGCAGCTAACCTTCACACCTAGGGGAGACCAAGACAAAGGCCCCACTCCTCAATTCAAACCAGAAGGAAAGCCTACCCTTTAGTTAAAGTAAACAGCTAAGCCCTGAAATCTATTGTTGCTAGTAAGAATCTTGAGACCTAGCATAAAATGTTTGGGACAGGACAGGTCAACCATTACATAAAAAACATGTCACAAAAGAGGCAGAAAAAAATGAGCAAAAATAAACAAGAAAAAAAGAACTTGATTACAGAAAGTTACTATGGTAACAGGGATGATCAAGACAAACTTAGACGAGGATAGTAGTGTCAAAATGGCTAAATGTGAAGCCTCAAAGAAAAATTTAATTTGGTCTCAATCCCAAAAAGAACATCTTGAAAAGGATTTTAAAAGGCAGATAAGAGAAGAAAGAGAAAAACTGGAAAAAGAAATGAAAGTAATGCGAGAGAATCATTAAAGAAAAAATTTCTCATTGGAAAAATAACTGACCTCAAAAAATAGATCCAGGATTACCTGAAAGCTATTAAAAAAAAAAAAAAAGACCTGAACAACATTTTCCAAGAAATATCCAGAGAACATAATAGAAATTGAATTAATCCACTGATCATCACACAAAAGAGATCCCAAAATAAAAACTCCCAGGGATATCATGACCAAATTTTTGAGCTCACAGATTAAGGGAAAAATACTGCAAACAGTCAGAAAGAAACAATTCAGATATCATGGCACTTTTCTAGTCAGGATTGTATATAATTTGACAGCTTCCACATTAAAAAACTGAAGGATTTGAAATATTATATACCAGAAGACAAAAGGTTTAGGATTATAACCAAGAATCACCTATCCAGGAGAAAATAAAATTTTAATGACATAGAGGACTTTGAAACGTTCCTAATTAAAAGACCAGAGCTGAATAAAAAATTTGACCTCCAAATACAGAATTCAAAGGAAACATAAAAAGTTAAAAGAAACAAAAAAGAGAAAACAGGAAATCCAGTTTATATTTCTATATAGCAAGATAGTATGTATAACTCTTAACTTTTTTTAATATAAGAGCAATTAGAAGGAATATATATCAACAAAGGGTGTGGATATAAAAGGACTTTGTTGGGATGATATCCAGAAAAACAAAATAAAGGAGTGAGAAAAATTGCACTAGAAGGAGAGGAGCAATTGAATAGGGGTAAATTATTCCACATAAAAGAGGAATGAAAGAACTATTATAATGAAAAGTAAGAGGAGGTGGTGATGGTGGTAGACAAAAACTTAAATGTTACTCTCATCAAAATTGGCTCAAAATGGGAATAACATATATAATTCAATTGGATACAGAAATCTATCTTGCCCTACAAGGAACTAAAAATCAATGGAGACAACAAAAGTGGAAGGGAGGACTAATAAAAGAGAGGGTATATTGGAGAAGATAGTGTGATACGAAGAGCAAGGAATAGTTTATTTATCAGGTCTTTGGAAAAGGGAGGAATTTATGACAAAGAAGAACTAGAGAACATTGTGAAATGCAAAATGGAAAACTTCGATTACATTAAATTAAAAAGTTTTTGCATAATCAAAACCAACACAATATCAAAAGGGAAGTAGAGAGTTGGGGAAAAAAATTTTACTGCTAATGTTTCTGATAAAGTTCTCATTTCTTTTTTTTTTTTTCTTTTTTTCCTTTTTTCAGATTTTAAATTTATTTAATGTTTCCCCATTTATATTCAAAACCATTTAAAAAAATTTGTTTTTAAGATTTTTGAATTCTAGGTACTCTCCCTTTTTCCCACCCACAATTAAGAAAACCACATGTGAAGTTATGCAGAACATTTCCATAAAAGTCAAGTTATTAGGGGACAGCTAGTTGGTACAGTGGATAGAGTACCAGCCCTGAAATCAGGAGGACTTGAGTTCAAATCTGCCCTGAGACACTTAATACTTCCTAACTGTGTGACCTTGTGCAAATCACTTAACCCCAATTGCCTCAGCAAAAAAAAGAAAGAAAAGTCAAATTATTAAACAAAATATAGATTTCCTACCCTCATGAAAATAAAAGCCCTTAAGATAAATAAAGTTTTAAAAAGAGAGCGAGAATGAGAGAAAGATTGCTTCAATACATATTCAGACACAATCAGTTCCTTCTCTAGGTATGGATAGGATTTTTCATCATGAGTCTTTCAGAGTAGTTGTGGATGATTATATTACTGAGAATAAAAAAGTTATTTATAGCTGGTCATCCCAGAACATTTTTGCTATTACTTTGTATACAGTATATTTTACTTTGTTCGCGGAGGACTTTCCAGATTTTTTTTTTCCCTGAGAGCATCTTGCTATCATTTCCCAAAAAACAATAATATTTTATCATAGAAACTTGTTTCAAAATTTTTTTACAATTACTATTGCTAATTGTATTTTCCCCCATTTATTCTCTCTCCTTTCACTCTGTCCCCTCTTCAAAAGTGTTTTGCTACTGGCTACTCCCTCCCCCAATATACCCTCTCTTTTATCACCTTCCCACCTTTCCCATATTTCATGATCCTCCTGTTTTCCTGCAGGGAGAGATAGATTTCTATACCCCTATTGAGTATATGTGTTATTTCCTATTTGAGCCAGTTTTAATGAAAGTGAGGTTTACTCGCCCTTTCCTTCCTCTCTTCCCCTCCATTGCAAAAACTTTTTCTTGTCTTTTTTTTTTTTTGGCAGATAACTTGCACCATTTCACTTTTCCCTTTCCCTTTCTCCCAGTACATTCCACTCTCATCTCTTAATTTCATCATTTTAAAAAATAAATATTATTCCTTCATATTCAACTCATCCTTTGCCTTCTTTTTACTCCTCCTCTAATTGCCATATTACTCATTTCTAAGATATATGAAGAACTATATCAAATTTATAAGAATACAGCTCATTCCTCAATTGATAAATGGTCAAAGGATATGAACAAGCAGTTCATATGATAATGATGAAATTAAAGCCATCTATAGTCATATGAAAAAATGCTCTAAGTCATTATTAATTAGAGAAATGCAAATTAAAATAATTCTGAGGTACCACCTCACACCTCTCAGATTGGCTAAGATACCAGAAAAAGGTGATGTTAAATGTTGGGAGGAGATGTGGGGAAACTGGGACACCAATGCATTGTTGGTGGAGTTGTGAAGTGATCTAACTATTCTGAAGAGCAGTTTTTCAGGATTTCTAATGTGGTATCTAATTGGGATTTTTAATTCTTTTTCTAACTAAAGTTGCATGCCCAATTCATTGGTCTTTTTTCCTACTTTATTGATGTAAGTAAAGATATAAAATTTTTCCTAAGTATCACTTTGATTGCATGCCAAAAATTTTAGTGTGTTGTCTCATTGCTATCATTTTCTTTAATGAAATTATCAATTGTTCCTATGATTTGTTCTTTGACATTTTTTTTAGGAGATTAATTTTCAATTAGTTTTTAATCTCTTTCCATTGGCCATTATTGAACATAATTTTTATTATGATTTGAAAAGGATGCATTTACTATTATCTTTCCTATCCAAACCATTACTTTTATTACTGCTATTATTTACTATTATATTACAGCAATAAGAAAAAAATTCTATGAATTTTAATAGGCAATGAAGAAACAACTACTTGAAAATATTAATAACTTTTACAGTATGCAAAATAAACCCACACAAATCATCAGTATTTCTGCATATTTTCAGCGAAGTCCAGCAGCAATAGAAAGAGAAGTTCCATTTAAAATAATTATAGACAATATAAAATACTTGGGAGTCTGCCTACTAAGACAAACCCAGAAACTATTTGACCACTGTAATACACTTTTCATACAAATAAAGACAGATCTAAACAATTGGAAAAATATTACTTATAATAGGTTGACCCATTATAATAAAAATGAGTTTAATTAAATTAATCTATTTATCTAGTATCATACCAATAAATATAAAAAATTATTTTATAGATCTAGAAAAAAATAACAAAATGGAAGAACAAAAGCTCAAGTGTGTTAAGGAAATCATTGGGGAAAAAATGTGCAAGAAGGTGGTCTAGCTGTATCAGATTTCAAACTGTTTTATAAAACAATAATTATCAAAATGATTTGGTACTGGCTAAGATATAGAATGGTGAATTATTGAAATAGATTAGATATAAGTTACATTATAGTAAATGATCACATTAAATTAGTTGTAATAAACCCAAAGGTCCAAGCCTTTGGAACAAAAACTGATGATTTGACAAAAACTGCTGGGAAAATTGGAAAGCAGTATGGTAGAAACTAGCTATAAACCAGTATCCCATACAATATTACCGAGATTAAAATAATTAAAATAGATTCATGATTTATATACAAAGTGTGATACTATAAGCAAATTAAGAGAACATGGAATAGTTTATTCATCATATTTATGGATAAGGAAAGAATGTAGGACACAAGAAAATATAGAGAACATCATAAAATATCAAATAGATAATTTTGATTTTATAAAATTAAAAAAGTTTTACACAAAGAAAACCAATGTAACCAAATTATAAGAAAAGGAGAAAACTGGGAGGAAAATTGCAACAAGTATTTCTGATAAAGATCTCATATCTTAAATATGTAGAAACTGAGTCTCTGATCATTTATAAAAATGCAAATTATTTCTCCATTGATAAATGGTCAAAAGGACATAGACAGTTTTCAGAGAAAGAAATTGAAAATATCCCTAGTTATGTGGGGGGGGGAAATGCTTTCAGTTAATATTGGTTAGAGAAGTATAAATTAAAATAACTGAGCTATTACTTCAGATCTATTAGAATGACTAATATGACCCCTCCAAAAAAGGAAAATTGTTGTTTAAGGGGATTTGGGAAAATTGGTATGCTTTTGCACTGTTGGTGGAGTTGTGAACTGACCTAACCATTTTGGAGAACAATTTGAAACTATGCCCAAAGGGCTTTAAGACTGTATATATTCTTTGATTTAGCACTACCATTGCTAAGTCTGTTTCCCAAAGATATCCAAAAAAAGGGGAAAGGAACTATTTATACAAAAAATATTTATAGTAGCTCTTGTTGTGATGGCTAAGAATTGGATATTGGGGGAATGACAAGACAAGTTATGATTGATTGTAATGGAATGTTATTGTGCTATATGAAATGACAAGCAGCATGATTTTAGAAAAAGCTGAACAGATTTACATGAACTGATGCATAGTGAAGTGAATAGAACCAGGAGAATGTTGTACATAATAATAACAATATTGTTCAGGGAAGAACTATGAGTATTAAATGATCTAAGAAAATCCTAAAGGATTAATAATATGAAACATACTATTTGTGTTCAGAAAAAGAACCGACGCTGATTGAATACAGATTGAAGCATGATATGTTTTACTTTCATTTTTTTCTATTATTGAGTCTTGTACAAAATGGCTAACGTGGAAATGTTTTACATAGTTGCACATATATATCCTATATCTGATTACTTACCATCTTGGGGGAGAGGGAGAAATAGAATTTGTAATTCAAAACCTTTAATAATGATGTTAAAAAAATTTCAAATAAAAATTTTGACAGCAATTGTCTTTTGCTTGGTTACTTATGTATACTAAATGCATTTCAATAAATATACAATGTTGAATGTTCTTGATAAAATTATATTTGTGTTGTGGAGACCAGCAAAGTTCCTTGCAAAGAAAAGCAACAGTAGGGAGAGGAGATGAACGACACATTGCTGTTTGATGGAGATAATGCCAGTTTTTGATTCCTTTTACTGATTGCTTTAAGAAATGTCTAGGGAGTGCCAACTCTGGCAACTCCCTTAACCTATCATTTCCCATCTTAAAGGTAATTGGAGAAGGCTTTTGTTTTTTGGGTTTTTTCCCCTAAATTTTGAGTTTTATATTCCATGAAAAAGGTTGCAGTATCTAAACTTTAATCACTTATAAGCTGTGGTATAGATGTCATGGAATTTTAAAGTAGAACAGATCCTAAAGCCTAGAATCTTTTATTTTAGAGCCTAAGAAAAACAGAAAAGCTAAGTGATTTTTCTAAGGAGTTATTTCTTAGTTGTAAATAGTAAAGCTAGTATTAGTGTTCTGCTTGTCAAGATCTTCTTACTCTTATCAACCCTGTTATTTATAGCTAAAGAACATGAGATCCTAGAAACCTAGAAGTAATTTGCTGAAAGTTATATAGCTAGTTAGTTATTGGCAGATTGAGATTAATTGTGAATTCATTGATGTAGACATTGCTTCTACTAATTCAAATCACAACTTACCTATACCCACTGTAGCCATGTTCTCCTATAATTTTATCATAGGAAGTCCTCCCAACATACAAAGCTTTCTTCAGCTTCCTTTGGCATTGAGAGGATACTATAACGGGACAAAAAAATGGCATCAAGATCAACCACCACATTGATGGTAGATTAATTAACTTGAAAGTCTGCAATCCATTAAAGCAGAGTGAAGATGGGTGCATGATCTTTTGTTTGCTGATGATTTTGTACTCAGTGCAGGCTTTGAAGCTGAAATGCAACAAAATATAGATCACTTTTCTGCTGCTTGTGCTAATTTTGATTTAACATCAAGAAAACACAGATTTTCCACCAACTATTAACACACCATTCACACATGGTACCTTCAATTACGGACGGAGAAATTTTGAACATAGTGGATAAGTTCACTTAACTTTGGCAGTAATACGTTCTGGGGATATATACATGGATGATGAGATTGACATACACATTTCTAGAGCTAACTCTGTGTTTGGGAAACTCTAAAGAAAAACATGGAAGAGAAAAGGTATTAGACTACCTACCAAACTGAAGATCAATGGAGCTATTCTACTAACTTTATTGCTGTATTCCAGTGAAACATAGACAGTTTACTATCATCCTGCCAGGAAACTGAATAACTTCCATGTGAATCATCTTAGGAAGATTCTGAAGATCACTTTCTCAAGCTAAGCTGCTAGGCATTCAAACTCTTCTACAGAAAGCATAATTCTGTGGGCTAGCCACATTGTTCAGATGTCAAAAGTACATTTGCCTGAAGACTATTTTAGTGAGAATTCAAATAAGGCAATTACTTGTTGGGGGCTCTTGCAGTCCTTGCAGCCGGACAAATGAGGGCTTATTCTGACCAGCAGAACCTCATTGTCTGATAATGCAGAGATCTCGAATAATGATGAGACAGGGAGCAGAGGTGTTACAGACCTCTATTTGTTCCAGCTAGCTCAAGCAGTCTTATAGCCTTAGTTATGTAAGCATTGCACAAGCTATCTAAGCCAATCATTTTAAAACTTCTTTGTCCTCTTCTCCTGGAACTGGCACGCCCATCACAGACATGCCTAGTTGTCAGCAGGGGTAAGGCTCTTTCCTCTCAGCACCATCCTGTTCAACCCTTATAGCAACGCCCTCACTTTACCTGAATTGCATCCTATGTGGTGTCTAAAGATGCCTAAGGGTTTGCAACTCCTTACAATTACTCACATGGTGGTTAGAAGAAGTGATGCAAGAATATTCTTAAGGTCTCTCTGGAGAACTTTGGAATTAATTATGTAATATAGGAGATGCTGGCAAAGGGTCTGTCCAGCATGGAAGACTCTATGCTTTATGAGGAAAGCAGAATAACAATATCTCACAAGAAATGTGAGAGAAACAAATTTAGAGACATTTCTACTCCAAATATTCACATGGACTATTTGTGCCCTAATCTGTGGTATAGCCTTCGGAGCTCATATTGGTCTAATCAGCTACAGTGGGACACAGTGTACCTTGACTTGAACATAGTTATGTTATTTTGGTCCTTTTCAAGCACAAATGACCACCAACCAAGAAATAGTAGCTATAATGATAAGAGAAGAAAAAGAAATTGAGAGAATAAACCTGAGCAAAGAGAAAACAAAGTTACTGCTTTTTGTTGATGACAGGATGATGTCCTTTGAGAAACCTAACAACTGGAAAAAATTAAAATGATGAATAAAGTTGTAGAATATGAAATAACCCCCATAAGTCATCAATATTTCAGTATATTACCAACAAAATCTAGCAGGAATAGATAAATCTGGTTTATATCCCTTCTCTCCAATAAGACCAAAGATTGAAGGAAAAGACTCCTAATTAGAAAAGCAACACTATTGCTTTTGTAAAGATTCAGAAACAAAATAGGTATTTACCAATTGGGTAATAATAAAATAAATTAAGGCCTATGAACATAATGGAATATTGACTCTGTAATCGCAAATAACACAAAATGGATTCAGAGATACATGGTAAAATGGTTTTATCAAGAATTGATGGTGAGTGAAATAAGTAGAAGCAGCTAACAAATTTGTACAATGTTTATTGTAATGAAAAAGAAAAGAATTTTGAAAGATTTTAGAACTTACAATAATGCAGTGTCCAGTTGTTCTTCAGAAGACTGATAAAAACCCATACTTCCTGCTTGTCAGTGGTGATAGACTAGAGGTTCAGAATGAGACGTTTTGAGACATTGTATGAATAGGTTTTGTTTGACTGACTTATCTGTCAGTCAGCTAGCACTTATTAAACACCTAGTAGTGGACAAACACTTTAGTAATTCTTTACAAGGAAGGGCTTTTATTTGGGAATGGGAAGTGGAAAGAGTTGGGGATGAAGCATGGGCAAATAGTAATAATGAAATTTTTAAAAAGAAGACATGAATATCCAGGAAGCATAAATACACTCAAGAGAAACAACTAGGACAGTTTTGTTATTGTCATGTTAAAATTCATACACACTTTAAAAAATGGAATATAATAGAAATTCACAATTTCACGTATCATATATATTTAAGTTCATAATACAAAAAGTAAAAATATAAAATATAGGAAAAGAATAGGGAACAGAGAGCTTCATTATCTGGAGAAATGAAGTTGCAAAGTTTGGGAGAGTAAAAGAAGTGAAATGTTAATTGTAATCAAAATTTCACTGAAGGTGGAGGATGGGAGAGGGATAAAGCAATAATTCCTAAACTATATACTTCCTCATACTACTTTTTTTCAATGTAAAAAATAAATTAAAATATTTAAGTTTATATCAATCAACAAACTAAACTATTAAGTTCCTATTGTGGCCCAGACAGTTGATTCTAGGGATACAAATACAAAGAATAGGATAATTGCTATTAAGAAGGATACTACATGTGTGTGCGTATATATGTGTATGCATTTGTGTACATTCAGAACAAAAAAAAATAAGAGATTAAGAAAAATAAAAAATAAGAGAATATAAATGCAAAATAGATTTTCAGAAGTTGGATTGATCAGGAAAAATGATAGATAGTATTTGAGCTATCCTCAAAGAAAGAAAGTTATTTAGTGAGGCAGAGATGAGAAGGGAATTCCTTTAAGGCAGTGGTTCTCAAACTTTTATTCTCTATTTCTTTGTACCATTAAAAATTATTGAGGATCTGTCCAAAGAGTTTGTATTTATGAGTTATATTTTTAGATATTTATCATATTTGAAATTAAAAACTTAATTTTGAATTTATAGAACCTCTGAAATGGTCTAAGACACCCAGGATTCTCTGAACCAACCACATTTTGGGAACCACTGCCAGGCATGGGATTGAGCTAGTATCAAAGCAAAAGACAAAGGGGACGAGTGTCCTGGTGAGCAACAAAAAGGTGAATTTGGTTGGGTAATAGAAGACTCAGGGGGAATAATGCTCAAAGAGACTGAAAAAATATATTGGAACAAGGTTATGAAAGGCTTTAAAAGCCAAACAGAAGAGTTATATTTTATCCGATATACAAGATGGAAGTACTGCGTGGATTAATTAGGAATTCTGTCTTTGATGTTGGCTTTAAAGTTCAGAAGATTATTGATAAAGATTGGGTTATAACAAAGTTAAGCTAGGTTTTCTCTTTTTGTAGAATTATATTATAGTGATTGCAAAGAGTAAAATTGGGTCTTTAAAAACAGAACTATGTTACTTAGTGATTTTTAAAAAAGGAAAAAACAAAATAAGAATAATGATGAGAAAACCAAATAATAATTATAACTTTGATTTGTAATGGTCATATATTTCATTAAGTAAAGGGAAATTCATTGCCATTTGTTGGCTCTTACAAAATAAGAACTAATCAAAGACAAGGGCTAGAATACAATCTTTTATGCCTTAACTGGAACCAAAAAAAGTAGATTTTAACTGACTTTAGAAGATCCATTTGCAGTCAGAGAGAGAAAATTAAGAGTCATTTGGGTCATTTTTAAAAGATTATTTAATAAATCTCTAACAAGTATTTTGAAATTTTTGTCCAAAAGATCATTATCTTTTTGCATTAGCTTACATTTCATTAAGACTTGTCTTCTGCAGAAAATCTGTGAATATGTATAATTTTTATTAGAATTCTCATATAGCATAAGTATTCAGCATTTTGAAAAACAAGGAATACCAATTATTTTGTAATTTTAAGAGTTCTCAAAAGGGAACTTATCTTTGTAATAAACACTTTTGAAGAATCTTAGTGGGAGATTTAAGGAATCTTGCCCCTCCCTTCCTACCATTTTCATTATGCTTTCAGTGAGCCTCATTCTTTACTCTCCCTACCTTTTGAGAGACCCAGAACTAAAATGTCAGCTTAGGAGTTGTGCTTCTCTGCTACTAGAATGCTTTTCTTGTTGCTGAGTAGCCCAAGAGGAAGGGAAGGAATAGTAGGGAGAAAAGATGCTTCTATACCTGTAAGGTACTGAGCTTGCAGTAGTCACATTCTTCTTGTCTTAAAAGTCATAATTAAAGATGATATGCAACAAAAGATTTAAGACAGCAAAATCATCTAACAATGCTTTAAGAGGCATAATGATGAAAAGCAAAAATGGAGAAAAAGATTCCCATCAAATAAGGATCAAGAAGATTATTTCTGGTTTTAGTTACTGAAAAGAAATGTAAGATTTTTTTTTAGTTAGATTTATAGTTAACATCTTAGAGAAAACTAGAAAGCAATATTTCTAAATAAGGAAGTGGACCTGAAGCAGTAGAGTATACTAGACTTGACATCAGGAAGACCTGAATTCAAATCCACTTTCAGATACAATAACTGTGAGACCCTGGACAAATCATTTATCCTCTGTTTTCTCATCTGTCAAAATAGAATAATAGCACCTACATTCCAGAGTTATTTGAGGATCAAATGAAATAATATTTATAAAGTGCTTTTCAAACCTTAAGGTATTATAATAAATACTATTGTTATTCCGAAATAGAGTCAGAGACCTAGGATTGGGTGGAACTTCAAAGGCCATCTGGTCCAAGGAATTTGAGGTCCAGAAAGGTTGAGTAATTTGTCCAAGATAATCCAGGGAATAAAACAGAAATTGACTTTGAACTCAGGTCTTCTGCAATAGAGCCAAAATATATCTTTTTTATTTCATCAGTAAAACTTTAAAAAAAAATCTTCATTCATATAAAGGAAGAAATAATTAATGGGATACAAGAATTTGTAATCTTTTCCTCTATTTCATAATAGCCCATTGTTTACTTATTATTGGTGGAAATTATGTTATTGATTTTTTTTTATTGTTAAATTGCAGTGACAGGGTTCTGGAAAATCTTGGGAGACACTTGGATGTTGAATGATCAGAGAAAAGGTTAGATTCAGAGTGTACCTCTTCTCTGCTGATGAACTTCATTGCTAAACATCACTAGAGAAAATCATGAAAGCTGATTTCACCCATTAAAA
The DNA here is from genome assembly GCF_016432865.1 of Antechinus flavipes. Lineage (NCBI taxonomy): Eukaryota > Metazoa > Chordata > Mammalia > Dasyuromorphia > Dasyuridae > Antechinus > Antechinus flavipes. Next base: position 322,307,780 of record NC_067400.1, on the reverse strand, counting down.
CTTTATGATATATAACTTCAGCAATCCCTCTACTAACCTTTAGCCATTCTATATCTCATCCCTCACTGCAACTGTTCAAGCTATTTTTTTCTTACCTCTTATCAATATCTTTATCTTCCAAGCTTCCCTCTCCTTATAACCCCCCCAATATTACATAACTTCCTACTAAGAAGATTAAAGCTACAAATCCCTCACCCTTCTCTTCTTCATTTTTCAAATTTGTTTGCTTCTTACTTGGTCATTGAAGAAGAGGAATGCCTATTAGTAACTAAAACTAACTCCTTGTATCTTTGATTTCATTCCTCCTTGTACAACTTGTTCCAGTGGCCACCACTTCTCAATCATATGTCTTCGTATCTTTCACAGTGGTTCTTTCCCATCTCCCTGTCAATAGGTCTTCCCATCCTAAGAAACAAAAACAAAACCAAAAAACTCCCTGACCCTTCTAGCCTATCTTTAAATCAGATAGGGTTCAATAAACTACAGTGCTAGGCATTGTGGTAGATAATGAGGATACAAATATAAAACTTAGATGGTTGGCTGCCCTTGAAGAATTTATCTTCTTTTGGAGGTTACTATATATTTTTAGATAAAAGTTATATACAAAATGAATAAGGGGGCAAAGCATCACATAACTGGGAGAATCAGGAAAGGCCTCTTAAAGCATGATATTTGTGCTGAGCTTTAAATAGATCTAGGGTTCCAGGAGGTGAGAAGGAAAGCAATTTAGGCATGGAAAACAGCATTCTAACATTTCACCCCCTCCCCTCAAAAAAAAAATAAACTCAAAATTTATGTGCTTTTCCTCAAGACAACCTGAGAGAATTCCAGATAATAAAGGGTGATGACAATTGATGCCAACCAAGCAAATGGCAAGCCATGAGACTCAGAAGTAAAAGAGGGGGGTGGGTACAGAGAGCCCTTTAGAGATTAAAAAGTGATTTAGATTTAACATCAGAAGGGAGCACTGTGGTAGCACACCTCCTACATTTTGCTTAGAATTTAAATCACTTGGAGGATAAAAAAAAGTTTAACTTTATTCATACTCTCTTTGCTTTCAAATAAAGTTTAAGAAAAGTTCTTTCTTTTCTTTCACTGTCCTCATGTAGATACTTCATTTTTTTTTTGTGTGTATCTTTTGTGATCTCAATGTATATCAGGTCTTTGATAGATGTCAAGTTCTCAAACAAACCAGTTAGGTAACCAGAATGTTGGGGAATCTATGTCACTTAGAACATCTTGAAAAGAAGGCTTGAGGGATTTGTGTTTTTCTTTCAGGAGAGATGAGATTATATCTGCATATCTTAATGTATCTAGAGTAGCATATCTGAATTTTCCCAACCACATCAAATGTGGTTGGAAAAATAAATTATAGGGTTATGTTGCTGTACTCACTCTATATTCTATTCTTCTTAGAGAACCCTATTTCTTCATAATAGAAGAAAGGACAGTAGTGCTAAAAAAAAAAAAAAGTTGTTAAAAGGAATAAAAAAAGACAAAATTGAAAAAGGAAAAAAACTAGGAAAGAAAAGGAAAAGTGCTATGGTGATAAAATTAGGAGACTTACTAACTTTGGCTAGCTGTCTAATATGACTGATGTCATCAGAAAGTTTATTAAATATTTATTGAGCTGTATTGGTGTGTAATATCATGCTATGTTATTATAAGGAATTCAAAGAAATATAAAATAGTTCCTAGCCTGAAGAATCTTAATATTTTTAACTTCCTAGTTGGGCAAATAAAGTATATACATAAAAATATTTTCTAAAACTCAAGGTAAAAATAAGTGCTAGGGATTATATAGTCAATATAGAAGAGAAGGAGAGATCAGGATTAGAATCAACTTATGTAAAGCTTCATGGGTCAGAAGAAATTTGAACTTGACCTTAAATGATGAATAGGAATTATATATGTGGAGGAAGGTGAGGAGAATAGCAAAGAGGTAGTAAAGTTTAAAGCATATCTTGGGGATAGTGAGATCAGTTCTGCTGATAGAATTTAAGAGCTATGCCCACTTACTTTCTGAGGCTAGAATTTGAATCCAAGTTTTTATTGTACAAGTCTTTTTATTCACTAATTTTGCTTGAGATAGAAATTAAAGGTAAAAATATAAGTCATCCATTTAAAGATAATACAGCAAAATCTTTATAACAACTCATTTTGTAGTGCCAAGGAATTGGAAATTGAGTAGATGCCCATCAGTTGGTGAATGGCTGAATAAGTTATAGTATGTGAATTAAATGGAATATTATTGTTCTATAAGAAGTGATGAGCAGGCTGATCTCAGAAAAACCTGGACAGACTTACATGAACTGATACTAAGTGAGCAGAAACAAAAGAACATCCTACACAGTAACAGCAAAGTGATGTGGTGATCAACTGGGATGGGACCTGGCTCTTCTCAATAGACTTGTGAGGGAAAATATCATTCACATCCAGAAGAGAACTATGGAGACTGAATGTGAATCGAAGCATAGTATTTTCACCTTTGTTTTTTTATTTGCTTTTTCTTTCTCATATTTTTTTTCCCCCTTTTAGTCTGACTTTTTTTTTTTTGCACAACATGCAAATGTAGAAATGTTTAAAAGGATTATATGTGTTTATCCTATATCAGATTTCTTGCTGTCTTGGTGAGGGGAAGATAAAAGAGGGAGGGAGAAAAAATTTGGAACATAAAATCTTGTAAAAATAAATCTTGAAAACTATCTTTACAGGTATTTGGAAAAAATATTGCTGAGGGGGGAAAAAAAGCAATTGCAAGCTATTGAGATGTAGAGGATAACCTCGTAAAAGTGAGGCAGAGTGACACTTGGTTGTAGAGTTATAAAGAGATAAGAGGCCCTCTAAATCAATAATCAACTAATTGTTTAGAGGAACCAGGA